>NC_137901.1:20419137-20697304 GCF_963455335.1 Martes martes | reverse complement strand
GTTGCTGTCTGAGTTCCTGACTTACCCCCTGTGGAAGCTTTCCAGGCCTACCTGCCATCTTTTGCAAGCTGATATTCAGTCAGTTTGATTATCTTTGCCAACTCTTAGCAGAAAAAAAAATAGTCCATCTCCTTCACATATTTAAGTATAAATGACTGATGGTATTTCCAGAGACATTTGCCTTTGGAAATAAGCTTCAGTAAGCCCCAGTGAATATCTGTTAGAGTTTAAAACATCTTGTAACTCTGTTGGTGACTTCAGTATCATATCACATGGAAGACTTGCCCTGACCTTCCTGGCCTAGGTCTCAGCATATGTGTCCTCTTATCGCCCTTTTTTGAGAGCTGGTCATCGGTCTCCAGTCTAGTTCTCTGCCATCCTGATACTAAAGAAGAAAACGGGTAGAGCTACAGTTCTCTTCTAGAAGAGGACAGGAAGCTTTTCATGTGTCTTCTGAACCTGCTCTTTTGTCACTTATAAGGACTGAATAGAAGAAGTTTCTAAGTATGTTTCTTTATAATTTTCAAAGCAAATTCAGCGTTTGTTAGAACATATTACAGAGAGCTAGGTTTTTTATCCTAAAAAGAAAATGTCTGATTCTTCATGAATCCTTCCTCACAAGATTCTGTTAAAAAATGTTTTCAGGGATGCCTGGGTGGCTCAGTGGGTTGGGCTTCTGCCTTCGGCTCAGGTCATGGTCTCAGGGTCCTGGGATTGAGCCCCGTATCTGGCTCTCTGCTCAGTGGGGAGCCTGCTTCCCCCCACCTCTAGAGAGAGGTCTCTAGGAGGCCTCTCTGCCTCCTTGTGATCTCTCTCTCTGTCAAATAAATAAATAAAATCTTAAAAAAAATTTTTTTTTCAAACCTAAAGAAATTTGATAGAGTAGTGCAGTGAGAACACTTTTTATTCCCTTCCTTGTAGATACACCCATTGTTTTTTCCTACATTTACTTTATCTTGCTCCCTCTTTATTGATTAGTTGGTTGATTGATCAGCCATTTAAGTGTAAATTGCATGACACTTCATCTGTAAATACTCCTGAGGGTAAGGACAGTCTCCTATAATTCTAACACCATTTTCACCCCTAAGAAAATTTGTTTCTGTATATTTTCCCTACACTTTTCATAAAAGATGCCTTAAACTATGTACAGATTGGAATTGTTTTCAGTAGCACAATCAGCTAGTATGTATAAAGTTTAGATTCAGATCTTTAAAGCTGTAATGTTAGCTCTCTTATTAGTGTCATATTTCTACTTTTATGCTTGCTTACAGTTAAACATGAGTAAAAGTTTTACTAATATCAGTAGGGAATTTTTTTATGAGATCAGTTTTCATAATCTGTTAATCATTAAGCACTCCCAGGATGCAGTCACTATCACAGGCACTTGGAATTCACTTGTGGAAGTTATTTACTTTACAGGATTCCCATGAAGAATGAGAGAGATGAGTTAAGCGGGTGACGGTATGGTGGTGGGGCGGGGGGGACGGTTGGGTTTTTTTAAACTCATTTGTAAAAAAGAAAATTAAATTTTTTTGTGGTGACTTTTAATGATATTGGCTGTTCTTATAGGTATAAACCTGCATGACATCATGCACATCAGACTGCTTGTTGGCTCTCAGATTGCTGCAGAGATGCGGGAAGCCATGTATAATCAACTGGGTCTCACTGGCTGTGCTGGAGTGGCTTCTAATAAGTTACTAGCAAAATTAGTTTCTGGTGTTTTTAAACCAAATCAACAAACAGTGTTATTACCTCAGAGTTCTCAAGTTCTTATTCAGAGTTTGAGCCATGTAAAAGAAATGCCTGGTAAGACATTTATATTGAAAAATACACATTAGTTTTCTTGCATTTCTTTAATTTTAAAAATTAGAGATACAAGTTATTAATTCTTAGAGTCTGAATACTTAGCTCTTGGAGAAAACTCCAAAACTTCTCTAGAGGGAATCTGGATTAGGAAATTTATGAAAGTACTTTTCTTTCTTTTTTTTTTTAATAATTTTTATTTTTTATTAACATATAATGTATTATTAGCCCCAGGGGTACAGGTCTGTGAATCTCCAGGTTTACACACTTCACAGCACTCACCATAGCACATACCCTCCCCAGTGTCCATCACCCAACCACCTCTCCCTACCCCCCTACCCCCAGCAACCCTCAGTTTGTTTTGTGAGATCAAGCGTATCTTATGGTTTGTCTCCCTCCCGATCCCATCTTGTTTCATTTTTTCTCTTCCTACCCCCCAAGCCCTCCATGTTGCCTCTCAAATTCCTCATATCAGGGAGATCATATGATAATTGTCTTTCTCTGATTGACTTATTCGCTCAGTGTAATATCCTCTAGTTCCATCCACATAGTGAAAGTACTTTTCTAGTTTCACTTACTTTCTGTATAGTTTGAATATGATCATGAAAGTTATAACCTGGAATCACGTTCTTTTATTTCCAATCCCTGCTTCATATTCTTACACTGCACACTGCATCTAGAGTTGGGCATTGGCCTTTTACTAACTCTACTTTGGGATTATACAGAAAATATTAGAGCTATGAGGGACCTTCCAAAGCAGTTAGGACAAGTTTTTATTTTAAAGATGAGGAAACGAGTTTTCTTGAGGGGAGTAGTGACTTATTCAGGTCGTGGGACAAATTTTTGTCTTTGAAGATCAAATACGGTTTTATAGACTATTAATAAGGGATATGTTAAGCTTCATTTCCATGGCATTGCTGGGGAATAAGATATTAGAATTCTGTAGAAGTGAATTTCTAAGGCAGCTGAAACTTTAGATGTCATAACTTCGTATTTTTCTTTTTAAGATTTTATTTATTTACTTGACAGAGAGATCACAAGTAGGCAGAGAGAGAGAGAGAGGGAAGCAGGCTCCCCGCTGAGCAGAAAGCCTGATGCGGGACTTGATCCCAGGACCCTGAGATCATGATCTGAGCCAAGGGCAGCGGCTTAACCCACTGAGCCACCCAGGCGCCCATAACTTTGTATTTTTAACCCATGTTTGTGTGATTACAATATGTTTTGTACACTGCCTTGCCTTCATTAATACAATATAAGTGTAGAAGTTTTCTGGATGACTCTGAGTCTTTGTTCTGAAGACAGTCACTATGTCAGGTTGTAATAAATTGAGGACTGTATACTGATCATATAACATTACTACTTGGCTTTACTTTTTGAGTTCTTGTATTTCTTTATTTACAGGTTTTCTCTTAGGGTTAGGGTTATGGCACCTCTCTTTTATTTCAGCTATGAAAATAACTGATACACTACTTTAATAATTGCCCTCCCTGGGGGGCTCAGTTAAGCCTCAGGCTCTTGATTTTGGCTCAGGTCATGATCTTAGGGTCATGAGATCAAGCCCTGCATGGGGCTCTTTGCTCAGCATGGAGTCTGCTTGAGATTCTCTCTCTCTTTCCTTCTGCCTCTCCTGCTTGTGTTCTTTTTCTTTCTCTCAAATAAATAAATAAATAAATCGTAAAAAAAAAAAAAAAACTTCTCCACATCCATTGCTTTTGATTTACTTCTTTTACTGTGCAGGGAAATCAAAATACTATAGAATTCATTTTTTTTTTTTTTTAATGAGAACAATAAGGGGGCACTAAATTCCCTGAGCATCCCAGGTAAGGTGATAAAGTAGAACTGAGTTTTAGCAGAAGAACTTTGGTAGTTTTGCTAATGGGTGGATTTTTTTGTGTACTTTCTGGCTCTTACATTTGGGATAGTAAATATTGCCAGATAAGACTTGTAGATAAATGTGTGATATTATGTGTAGGAATCAGGTCAGCTGATTAGCACATGCTAATTAATTTTGTTGCTGTAATGAAAGTCTCTCTTTGCATGAATAGTAACTATTATTCTTGAATACTTCCAAAGTATTATGTAACAGGTGGTTATTCTTGAATACTTCCAAAGTGTTATGTAACAGGTGGTAAACATTTCATTTTATCAGGACAGCATTTATTGGTTGCCTCCATATTCATTATGTTGTACTAGCATTGTGAGGTTTTTGAAGTGGTTCATTGAAGAGGCCCTGAGCAGAAGAAGGACAGCCTAATTTTCAGTAAAATTTAATCCTAGCAAAATATTCATTATGGAATTTAAAGATGTGTTTGGTATATATCTATAATATTTTAATTAGCTTTATCTTAAGGAGAAAAATTACTGTAATACCGTATTTCTTTTTGTCTAGGTATTGGCTATAAAACTGCCAAACGTCTTGAAGCACTGGGTATCAGTAGTGTGCATGATCTTCAAACCTTTTCACCCAAAATACTAGAAAAGGAGTTAGGAATTTCAGTTGCTCAGCGTATCCAGAAGCTCAGTTTTGGAGAGGATACCTCTCCTGTGACGCCCTCAGGACCACCTCAGGTACAAGAGAATGATATTTATTTTAACTGAGTACTGTTTGTCACACTTGAGATAAAGATTTCTGCTTTTAGTACTATGTTCTTACTATTCTAATTTGCTTACTGGGTTAGTATATGATCTCTTTCCTATGAGAAGGTTGATTTATTAAGTTAGTAAAAATTTTTTTAAGTAGGCTCCCTGCTGGGGCTTGAACTTACGAACCTGAAATCAAGACCTGAGCTGAAATCAAGAGTTGGATGCTTAACTGACTGACTGAGCCACCCAGCCGCCGCTGGATTAGTAAATATTTTTAAATTGAATCTAAGAATTAGTATTTCTGTCTCAAGCTGGCTACCTTGATTAAATATCACTTAATTTTAACAGTCTATATTGCATACATTTGGCAAAATATTTTAATTTTTAAGAAATCTTGTTTTCCAATTAGTCTAATGATTAGGAAATGGAGACCGTATAATCACCTAGTTAACATTGATTATTTTTTTTCCTATGTGATAGGCACTTTACTAAGTGTTTTATGTACCTTAGTCCACTTAATCTTCGTAACAAAGCTTCAAGGTAGGCAGTACTATAATTTGTTCATACCCTTTTTCCTCTCCCCCTTTCTTTTTTTAAAGATGAGGATACTGTACTTTAGAAAGGTTAAATAACTTGTCCAAGGTTAAACTCAATCTCAAGTGCTAGGAGATTAAGAGCCTCACTGTAATTGTAGAATAAAGCTTGGAGTTGGTACTAGAGCTTTATAATTTTCTTGACTTTCTAGTGGAGTACAGTAACTTGGAGATAAAAAGAGTTATTATAAAAGTGAACTAAATGGCTCAAATTAAGCATGAGAGGGAAGTTAGTAAAGAATGTACTGAATATATATGTTAGTAAAAATAAGTAATAATAATAAAAAAAAGAGGAGCGCCTGGGTGGCACAGTGCCTTCAACTCAGGTCATGATCCCAGGGTCCCAGGATGGAGCCCTATGTTGGGCTCCTTGCTCACTGGGAAGTCTGCTTCTCCCAATGCCCCTCCCTGCTCATGCTCGCTCTCTCAAATAAATAAATAAAATCTTAAAAAAAAGAAAAAGAATGTCCTGAATATTTGGCACACATCCTCATAACTGGATATGCTTATTTAGGTTTACAATAATCCCTATTTGTGCTTCTCTGGTAGTCCTTTAGTGAAGAAGATTCATTTAAAAAATGTTCATCAGAAGTTGAAGCTAAAAATAAGATTGAAGAACTACTTGCCAGTCTTTTGAACAGGTGATTTTCCATTTTGCCATATCATTCTATATATTCTGTATAAAGTATATGGAAAGTACAGGTGATATTCTGTCTTGGAACTTATACATTAACTGGAGACTGAACAGTGTAAAGAGAGATCATTTATCTTTGAATTTCTCTACATTATAAACTATTGCAAAGATAGTTAACAGGCGCCCTTAACTAAATTTAATTCATTTGTTTCCATTAGTCTTGATTTTAGTAACACTGTGGTTATACTGTGGCTCTTAAGGTGCCTGTAGTTACTTAAGAGGGTTTTATGGGTACCTAGCATCTTGACACCTATAAGAGCACCAGTGATGGAGAAAGCAGAAGAACCCTCATTATCTCCTTTGCCTCGGACTATGTGAAAGAAAATGGACTCAGACAAAAGAATAGCTCAGTGGGGCTATGTGTGAGCAGTCAGAGTGTGGTGAGTGCGGGGCACTGGTCTGTAAGTCTGCGGGGATTATGAGTGTATGAATAGCACAGCATAAACTAAACAAGATGTTTAGTTTTCTGATGCTCCTTTACTATCATATATCTATTTCTCAGTGTTCCTAGAAGAATATTATCTCTTTTCCTCCCATCTCTTTGATTTCTCAGAGTGTCAGGGGTCTAGCAGTTTTGAGAAGCTATGCTTCTGTAAATGAGGGTAGGATAGCTTACTATGCCTAAGAAAAAGATTTCTAGATGACTCTAAATCTCAGTAAATTGGTGAGGTAAAATTTCCTACAGCTTTGGTCTCACATGCTATGTGGTTCTCATGTCTTGAGTCGAGCTGTGCAGCTCATCGTTTGCTGCATGCAACTGGCACTGCTGAATGACCCAGCTCCAGTGATAGAACGCAGGCCTGGCCTGTGAGTGTGCTTCTGAAACTGGGTCATCTGCTCTGCTTCAGCTAAATGTGAGACTACTGTGAAATGCCTGGCCATTGGAAAGAGTTCTGCATGTAGAGAAACCACAACAATTTTATAGGCTCTCGTATTTGAAGCATCAACTCAGAGATGAAGCTAGATGCTCTAAACCTGTAAATTACCAACCATGAACCATTTATCCTTATCTCTGCTTTCTACTCCCTTTCTACACCATGGCCCCTGATTTCAGTGACTGAGGTATAATACCATCGAAGTTACTGGCAAAAAAATAATTGTGTTTGTGTGAATGTATTTGCCCTCTAGTTTAAGCTTGCTTAGAATATAACCTTTTCCTAGTATGTCTTCATTAGTTATAGGAACCAAGTAACACTCTTTAAATTGTATAATGACTTAAGAGGAAAAGTTTAACTGGAAGATATTTAAACTAGTAACGTGTTTACAGGATATCACACATTATGTAAGATATCTTGTTATCTTAGTAAGGCAGCAATCGAGATGTTTTGTGATAAAGCAGTAAAGAAAAAATTACTTATGGAAAATTAAATTTTCTATTTCAGAATCTTCAATTTGAGTGTGTTTAACAATGTACAATATTTTTATTTTGTTTGTGATTTTTTTAATGCATTGCCATACATAAAAGAAGGAAAATATTATTATTACTTTTTTAAGATTTTATTTATTTATTTGAGAGAGAGCGCAAGAATGAGAAACAGAGAGTATGAGAGGAGACAGGTCAGCTGGAGAGAAGCAGACTCTCCTGCCGAGCAGGGAGCCCCACGTGGGACTCCATCCTGGGACTCCAGGATCATGACCTGAGCCAAAGGCAGTCACTTAACCAACTGAGCCACCCAGGTGCCCCGGAAAATACTACTTTTAAGGACATTTATTTTAGTAATTAGATTTTCTGCTTTTTAAGTGAATTTCCTATCTCATTAAAACTTTTCTTTTCAACGCTAAAATTAAGACCATTTGAATGGAACACATTTTAAGATGCATGTACAGGTACTACTTAAATATAGTATGTTCATCTTTTAAGTTATTGCTCTTATTTGCCGTATAATGGTGATATTACTGTTCCTTGGGTCTATACAGGGAGTGCTCTTTGACAAATGTTATCTCATTTAAAATTTTTTTTCTTTTTGTAATGTTTTTTTTTCCTGTGTAAAAAGAAAATCTGTCATTTCTCATGTATTTGCCTCCACCAGTGAATAAATCTGTTTCTTAATTTCCTGCTGATTTTAATAAGTTGCTTTTTGTTATGTATGATCTTGGATTATAAAGTGGCTTGTTACAATTGTATCTTATTTCTCTTCTTTTCCTGATTGCACTTGATTCTGAATGAGTCCTGAGAGCCTTACACTTAAGATTTTATAGCTTTGGCATAGATGTGGTGAAATTTGTTTGGGCTATTCAGAAACTTTTATTGCTTACTGCCTAGGTATCAACCATATTTATAATTCTTTCAGTTACTAAATCTGATACCTCTAGAGATTAAAAAAAATCTGTAGGTAATACTTTTCTAATTCCTTGTTTCTGCTTGCTCTTTCCTTTTAGAGTATGCCAAGATGGAAGGAAGCCACATACAATCAGATTAACAATCCGTCGGTATTCATCTGAGAATCACTGGAGCCGTGAGAGTCGTCAGTGCCCTATTCCTTCACATGTAATTCAGAAGTTAGGGACAGGTATGGGCTAATTTTCTAATAATTTAATTGCAGGTTGAGCTCCTAAAAAAACAAACTTTGTATTAGAATTATGATCCAAAGATGGAGTCTTCATAGGGAGTTAGGAACTATTAAATACCTTCATTCTGTCAGGAATTTTTACAGGAAAACTTTTTTGTTGTTTTTAAAAAGATAATGAAAATAAAAATGCAGTTAACAGGGTTTCCCAAGTTCAGAGAAGATAAAATTACGATAATGTGTTATATGGCACAGGATAACTTTCAGAATCTACCTCCCCTGTGATGTGTGGCCTCTGATTTCTTTACTTAGCTTTCCTTTTTTTTCTTTTTTAATTTTAATTTAAATTTTTTATTTTGGCTTCCTAGGTTACCTCTATGTCTGCATAGTTAAGTGGTTAGCCAATAACTGGTCAAAGCTTTTGGTCAGGTGCAGGAGCCTGAAAGGCTTATGCCTTCTGTAAATGGATAAGTGCATGGGTTGGAGAGTGCTTTCAAAATTTAGGCCATTTTCAACTCTGCCTTGGCTTTTATTTTCTGTAGCCTTCTTGCATCTTCCATGTATGCTTGTTGCCATTTCCGCCAGTGATGTGTAGAGAACTTGGGCCCTTTCTCCCCTCCCCGTGCATGCAGTCTCCCAGTCAGCTGGGGTTGTGGGGAGAGCTTATGTCCCTCTATGAGAGCATAGTCCCTCTATGGTTCTCTCATTTCTAGATCTCCTGGTTAAATTTATGGCTTATCCACTGATTTTTCACTCACTCCAGCCACAATTGCAACCTCAGGCTAGAGAGCTGTGCGATTTCCCCTGTTGTTTCCTAAAGTTTATTCACTTTACTGGAAATACTGCGGGAATGGGCTTTTGCCCTCTGCCTCAAATCAAATCTGTCCTTTCTGGCAGCAAAGCTACTGGCTCTCATAGCCAGCCTCACCTTGGCAGGACTACTGCTAGAGGAAGATACAAACAACCCCAGCCAGTAAGGTTGCAGTTTTCTCCTTTCTTATCTAACTTCTACCAGCTTTTATTTATTTTATTTTTAGATTTTTATTTATTTATTTGTCAGGGGGTGGAGACAGCACAAGCAGGGGGAGCAGCAGGCTGAAGGAGAAGCAGGCTCCCCACTGAGCAAGAAGATGTAGGACTCAATCCCAGGTCTCTGGGATCATGCCCTGAGCAGAAGGCAGACAGTTACCCAACTAAGCCACCCCAGGCATCCCTCTACTAGCTTTTATAAATCAGCGCTTCTCAGTTTATTTGCTTTTGGCCCATTTCAGATTCTCAGTTTTGTCCAGTTTTATTATAGTTTTATGGGGAAAGCATACTCCCATAACCAGAAGTCCCATATTTCAAATCATTTGAAAACTTTAACTCATTTGGCATTTAGTATTAGTGTTGAGATAATCCCAGGGTGGTATATAATGCCGGGATGTCCCAGTGATATCTGTTTAGGATTTTAACTTCTTAATCTAAGCAATATGAGTTAGATTAAGCTTTTAATATAAATTATGATATAATGTGCTTATAGTCTTCTCAAACATTTTGTTTAGGAAATTGCGATGTGGTGACCCCAATGGTTGATATACTTATGAAACTTTTTCGAAATATGGTGAATGTGAAGATGCCGTTTCATCTTACCCTTTTAAGTGTGTGCCTCTGCAACCTTAAAGTATTAAATACTGCTAAGAAAGGGACTATTGATTATTATTTAACACCATCGTTATCAACAACTTCACGGTCTGGCAAGCGCAGTTTTGTAAGTACACTTTTGTTGAATTTGTGTAGTCGAATTACAAATCTAAGTTTGTGTTCCATTGATAAAATTTAGAGATTCTTTTGCATGATATTATTTGAATGCCTTACTTGTGTATAGTACCTCTCATATTACGGTTGCTAGCCATAAGTGTTCTGTACTGTGATCTAAAAAGAAAACAGAAGAATCACTAGATAAAAGAGAAAACTATTATGGAGGTTCCTTGTTTTGGAAGTGTTAAAACATTTTTTAGCAACAAGAATATAATTAGCTAATAAGTATGAAAATATTTCTAGATACCGGAAATAAAATCTTTGTCTATTAATTTATATGTAAGCTACCAGCATTACCCCAATGTTTTTCTTAAAGTATTTAACTTTTCTTGACTTTGAAATTACATGGAATTTTGATAGCAAGATTGATGTAGTATGACTACTTATTCTACAATTGTAGAAATTAAGAGTGTGGCAGTAGAGAAGCAGAGGCCAGTCATATTTTCCAGTGACTAAAACAAAACCTTATATACATGGCCATTTAGCAAATGTCTAGTAAATATGGGATGCTTTAAAAAATAATCATATTTTACTAAATTGTGCTTGCCTGCAATTAACTCTTAATTACAATGTTTTTATTATTTTCTTTGTTTTAATGTTTGATCAGTATAATTTCAGTAGTATTTTCATTTACATTTCAGTTTAAAATGAGAACAGAATACTGTTACAGAAGTAGTGAATCAGTACCGTCTTCAAAGTACTTTTTCTTGTGGCCCTTTTTATTCCCTTTATTAACTGAAATTTAAAAAGGAGTTTACTTTTTGCCTCTTATTTGGTAGAATTAGAATTGTAAGCCTTTAATTTATAGTGGTATTTGTGAGGTAAATATAAGCAAAAGTACCTTGTACAGGTCTGGCATACAGTAAATATAGTGTCCCAAATCTCTTTTTTCCTTTCACTTTTTTTTCAGTTACTGTTGTGTTGATGTTTCCTGAGTTATATTTGATTGTGTATACTTTTCCCTGGTGCTTAAAAACCAGAGGGAAAATTTAAGTGAAAAATTTACATAGAAAAATTATGAAAATTAGAACTGAAAGTACCTTTAAATTTTTATTTTATGTAAATATAAAGTGTTATATCTTCATATTGATGTTGGATTTTACCATAGAAATATTTTTTTTGTCTGTTAAATGTTACACTTCAGAATAGGGATTTTGAGAAAACCAGCCCTTGATGATCTATGCGTATATATTTTTTAGATACTCATAGGCGGATCATTTACTTTTCTAGGCTACCTTTCCTTTATTTACAGAATTGTAAATTTGAAAACACAATGTTGTTAAGGTGCTTTCCAAGTTTCCAAACAAATACCTATCTTCTGGCTCAATGCTATCTAGGAAGGAAACCTCTCCCTAGAATAGTGAATAAAGATGCACACAATAGTGTGACTAATTATGGTGGATTTATTATCTCTAGTTGTTGGGAACTGGCCGAAAGGAATGAAATTACTGAGTAGATTAGAAACATGTTAGTCAGATAATGGCTATAGTACTCTTCAGGGGCATGAATATTTCAAAGATATCAGATATCTTAATTACTCCGGTATTCTTGTGTTCTAGAAAATGAAAGACAGTCATATGGAGGATTTTTCCAAAGACAAAGAAACAAATTGGAATTTTCTACCATCAGGAAGAATTGAAAGTACAAGAACTGGGGAGGCTCCACTAGATCCTAATTTTTCTAAAGAAAAAGACAGTGATGAATCCCCACTCTGCTCACTTCCTGAAGGTATTGACCAAGAAGTCTTTAAGCAGCTTCCAGTAGATATTCAAGAAGAAATCCTTTCTGGAAAATCAGGAGAAAAAGTTCAAGGCAAAGGAAGCTTAAGTTGTCCATTACATGCCTCTAGAGGAGTATTATCTTTCTTTTCGCCCAAACAAATGCAAGGTAGTCCCTTAAATCCTACAGATCATTTATCCAGTAGTAAACAGATATCTGTATCTCCCTGTGAACCAGGAACATCAGGTTTAAATAGTAGTAGTTCCTCTTCTCCATGTAGCCAAAAGGATTATTTACATTATATAGACAGTAAATTAAAAGTTGAACGAGTGAGTCAAGGACCTAAAGAATCTCAAGGATTTCATTTTTCAAATACAAACCCTGCTGTATCTATTTTCCATTCATTTCCAAATTTGCAGAATGAGCAACTATTCTCCAGAAACCGCACTACAGATAGCCATAAGGAATCAGTAGTGACAGTCTCTCATCATGAAAGACTTACAGAAAATAAAGAGCAAGATTCTAGTGATGAGAAAATTACCTTTCCTTCTGACATTGATCCTGAAGTTTTCTATGAACTACCAGAAGAGGTACAAAAAGAGCTGTTAGCAGACTGGAAGAGAGCAGCATCAGATTTCCCCATTGTACATAAATAAGCATGTTCAGAAAAAAGGTCTAGAAAGCAAAGGAAAGGCCATTGTTCTCAGATTTAGCAGTTTATTAAGCTCCTCTAAATTAAACACTAATAGATATTCAATAATGTAGAAATCCAATCTATAATGTTCTAGATAAAAGCGAGTATAGTTATGGGAAGTAAATTCTGGCACAAAGCATAAAAATACTCATAACAGAAGAAATAATGTAAAATTATCCTCTTATTTCTAAAGTTATTTTATATTGCTTTTCAATAAAAAGAATATCATGGTTAGTACATTTCCTATAAATGGGGGAGAGGGGAAGATACATTCACCTGTGTGGAAAAACAAATAGACTAGCCAAATCATTGCTATGACATAGCAAAGAATCGTTTTTTTCTGTGAAATATGGAATGACTCAAGAAATTCAGCCCGTTAGGAAACTTCCAAATAAGAAATTCTGCTGCCAACTACTAAAAACACAGATCTCTTTGAAGTACTGTGTACCATTTAATACGTTTTCTTAAAAATACCAAAGCAGTGTATATCCAATTAATGCTTTTGAGTACACCAGAGCCTACTGCAGTTCCTACTATATAGAAAGCACTCCATAATTATTGAATGAATGGTGTGGCAGGGGGCCAGGTGGGAGGTTGGGCAGGGGAGTGTGCATGTTGTAGAGAACTAGAAGGAACTCTCCATCCAGGTAGATTAAGGGAAGGATGGACACCAGAAAGGCCACGTGATAGGTTTTTAAGAAGGCAGGGTAATTGGGTGCCCGAGTGGCTCAGTTGGTTAAGCGGCTCTCTGTGGCTCAGGTCATGGCCCCAGAGTCCTGGGCTCAAACCCTGCATCGGGCTCTTTGCTCAGCAGAGAGACCGCTTCTCCCTGCTGCTCTGTCTACTTGTGCTCTCTCTCCGTCTCTTGTCAAATAAATAAATATATATATTTTAAAAAGATGCCAGATAATGGGAAAAGTCCGTTTCCTTCTGGCTAGTCTGTGTAAGGTTTTAAAGTAATGATTAGATGTTTTTGTATCTTCTTATTTTTGGAGATCAGATTAAGGATATCATATCCACAACAAATATACAAAATTACTACATCAGTAGGTGTTCTCTTTTTCCCATTGTTAATTGCCTTCCCCTTTTGCCTGCAAGGTTAAAAATTGGCTACAAGATTGTGGACATCTTATAATTTTTAAGATGTAAATTTCTAGAACACATCAAAGTATACCTCAGCACTGATTCAGAAGAGTCCTGTTCTCGAGTTTATAACCTTTGCAGATACAACCTAAAGAAAAGATAATAAAAATAATTATACAAATGTGAATAAAGAGTAATGGAAAGGGGCTTCTGGGTGGCTCAGTGGGTTAAATTAAAGCCTCTGCCTTCGGCTCAGGTTATGATCCTGGAGTCCTGGGATTGAGAACTGCACTGCATCAGGCTCCCTGGAGCCTGCTCCCCACCCCCCTCTCTGCTTGCCTCTCTTCCTACTTGTGATCTCTGTCTGTCAAATAAATAAATAAAATCTTCAAAAAAAAAAAAAAGGTAATGAAAAGATACTTTCTTTTAGGTAAGAAGTTTTAACTTAGTTTTAGATTTCTTGAAATTTTCAATTTCCTAACCAAGGATTTTAACAGGGAGTTTGGGGTTATCAAAAACAATAACTTAGACGGACGCCTGGGTGGCTCAGTTGGTTGAGCGGCTGCCTTCAGCTCAGGTCATGATTCCAGCGTGCTGGGATCGAGTCCCACATCGGGCTCCTTGCTCCGCAGGGAGCCTGCTTCTCTCTGTCTCTGCCAGCCACTCTGCCTGTGCTCGCGCGCTCTCTCTCTCTCTGACAAATAAACAAATAAAAAATCTTTAAAAAAAAAAACAAAAAACAAAAAACAATAACTTAGAGCAAGAACATCAAAACTTATTCATATGCAAATATTTAGTACCCTGGATCAAGGAGTATGGAATTTTCTAGAGGTAGTATACTGGTAAGGTTGTTAAAGTGGTAAAAAGGATATATTATTTTTTTAGATAATACATTTTTAAAAATTTTCTAATAATCCTTGTATTATTTCAGCCAAAAATTATTAAACAGCTAGAAAGGTTTAAAAAAAAAGGTTAAGAGTTAAACAGTTTTGGCCAGTTTAAAAAGGGAATAAAATAGTAGTTAAAAGTACATTTTTGAAGTGAGCATGCAGTGGGTATTATCACAGCCTGGTTACTTATTCTGTGGCTTTAACTTAGCCTTTCAACATCTGTATTCTGTATTCCGTGCCTCTGTATTCTGACTTTTTAGTCTATCTTTATTTCCATATCCTTTTTTTTTTTAATTTTATTTATTTATTTGACAGAGAGATCCAAGTAGGCAGAGAGGCAGGCAGAGGGAAAGGAGGAAGCAGGCTCCTCGCTGAGCAGAAAGCCCGATGCGGGGCTCGAACCCAGGACCCTGGGACCATGACCTGAGCCGAAGGCAGAGGTTTTAACCCACTGAGCCACCCAGGCGCCCCTATTTCCATATCCTTTAATCTTTGTTTGTTTGTTTTTTTCCTATGGTGTTCTACAGATTTACTATAATGTTTGCAGATGTCTGTTTCCTTTTTATCCTCAGTATGTGCTGGCTCCTGTTTCTTTCAATTCATGTTAATTCTGTAAAACATTTGGCCACTAGGATTGCACAAATGATGGACTTCTTATTCCATCCTTCATGTCCCTTAATCTCACAGTTTTTGTCATCTTGTTTATCTGCTGCATTTTGGTTAATTTCATCAGCTCTCTCATTCATTAGCTGGTCTTTCAGCATTATCTGGTCTACTGTTTAAAATACTAATGATGGTTTTAATTTTAATAATTATATTTTTCATCTGATTCTTTTTCTAATCTTCCCATTTATTCATTATAGCCTTTTATAAGTCTTTCTAATTTTTAAAAAACTCATAACTATTTTCTATTCTATTTTTGATAATTTCAATATTTTAAATCTTTTATAAGTCTAAGTTTTTGGATATTGTTGTGTACCTGTTGATTAGCCTGTTTCCTTGAGTATGTGGCCGAGCTTAGTCTGTGGGAAGATAAAGGACCAAAATTGTGCATGCTTCCCTCCAGATAGGATTTGCATTTGCTTCCAGTGAGTCAGCACGAACCCATTTGGTATCACTGTAGCCCCTGAAGGTCCTTGCTGAATGCAGTTGTCTTAGTTTGTCTTATTTTCAGCTCCCTGACCTTGCTACTGTCCTAAGGTTTTGTCTCCAAAGGTTTATTGCAGGCATTTGCTGTCAGGGTGAACCCCACCTTTTGAGTTTGCTTTTTGCCTGTTGCTTCCTGTTCCTTTCCTGCTTTTGTTTCAGCTCAATTTTTTTTCCTCCGTGATTGTAGGGGATTGGGGCCTGGAGATTTCCCTTATATAGTTCAACCAACAATGAATTAAAAAGTCTGTTTTCTCTGGAATCTAGTATTTTGTATTGAAGGAATCCTTAAGAGTATTTGTCCCACCATAGTGCAGAAGCGCAAATCTATTTGGATTTATTTTTTCCGTATTATTTGTGCTTTCTGTTTTTCTCTTTTTCTATGCTATGATTCTTTCCCACCCTTTTTCTCATCTTGTTTTTAGATTACTTGAATTTTTTCAATATATTTTCCCTTGACTGATTTGAGATGTAGACATTCTAAGTACTCTTGATTACCCTAAAAAATTGAACATGCCTAACATCCAAAAATGGTAAATAGATGGACCTTCTCCCAAACAAGATAAAGATGTTAAAATATGTTAATTTTAATTCCTCTAGTTCTTTATTAACCTCCAAAATGGATTTATTAGTATTTTATAGAGTTAATGTTTAGGTTTGTGAACATAATTATCTTTTTTTTCTGCTCACCTTTTTTACTTGTATCTCATACATTCATTCCTTCAAAGTAGAATTCACTTTCTGAAACTATGTCTTTAAAACTGCGATTTTGAGGGGCGCCTGGGTGGCTCAGTGGGTTAAAGCCTCTGCCTTCGGCTCAGGTCATGATCCTAGGGTTCTGGGATCGAGCCCCACATCGGGTTCTCTGCTCGGCAGGGAGCCTGCTTCCCTTCCTCTCTCTCTGCCTGCCTCTCTGCCTACTTGTGATCTCTGTCTGTCAAATTAATAAATAAAATCTTTAAAAATAAAATAAAACTGCGATTTTGAGCTGACTTCTTTGGATTGTTTTAAGATATTCACTGTTATCTTTGGAGAGCTGCAGTTTTTATTACATGTCTAGCTACATATTTCTTCTTATGATGGTTGGGATTTAGGTGCTTCCTAAACCTGCAGGTGTATGCCTTCATCAAATCTGGGTTAATTTCAATATTTAAAAATATTTTATTGTGAAATTTTTATGCAGGAAAGTACATAAGTAAGTTAATGGGTAATTATAAGCAACAATTATGTAACTAGGTCAAGAAATAAAACATTCCAAGTGATCAGGAATTCCAGAGGTTTTTGTTTGTTTGTTTTTGGTTATGTAACTGAACTTAAGGGGTTCACTGTTGGGGGTTGAACATCACTTTGAACACAACCCAAGGAAATGCTGAAAGCAAAAAACTTTTTTATTGCCTCTTACAAGTAAGAAGACAGGGAAGTAGCTCACGAAGAACCGTCTCACCATGTTGTTAGTGCAGGAAGCATTTATTCAGTGTAAGGGTGGGAGCAGGGAGCTTGCACAGGCACTTTTGGTTCAATTGCTCATGCTTAGCATGTCAAGGGGCTAGTGCATACATCATATGTTCCAAAAATGGCAGAAACTCCACCTATAGAAGGAGATCTTAGTATTATAATGAACTAAAGGTAACTTTAGGACAACTCAGGGAGGCTTCTCCCTGGTCTTCAGCTCCAGTCCCGCTCAAACTAGCTCAGATACAGGGCTCACAGGTGAGACACACCCCGCAAGGGGCTGTTGGGTGAAACACCTACTCCAGCTTCTACTTGGCTGGGACTGTTGGTTCTGCAAAACAAAACATACTCCTTCCCTGTTTTTGTCCCTTCCCCCTCCTTCCTTCTGCGGAGAGCTTTGAGCTCTCTTTGAGTAACTTTCCAATGCATCCTACCTGTTGTTTTCTTATTAAATCTAGATATAATCGGCATGTTGTTTCAGGGGTACAATGCAATTATTTGGTATTTGTATATATTGCAGAATGATCACCACAGTAAGTCTAGCATCTATCACATTCATAGTTACAAAAATTTTTTTCCTTGTAATGAGAACTTTCAAGATCTAAGGAAGTCCAGAGTTTTTCTTAGCGTTTTATCATGTTGGGAGGGTTTAGTAAATCATTGACCTTGTGGTTAAACTCAGTCTCCAATTCGCCAGGGCTCATACCCTCCCAGGATGTCAGGATGGCTCAAGGTCTCAACATTCTAATCATGTGGTGGTCTTTCTGGTGTGGGCTGTAACAATCCTAAGCCTTACTGTTGGCATAAACTTTCTAGGGCCCCCCAGTGAGTCACCTCATTAGCGTATACCATGATGAATAAAAAAGATACATCATTTGGGAAATTCTAAGGGCTTCTGGAGCTCCATGCCAGGAACCCTGGACAAGACCAGATAAATTCTACTGCAGAATATTTGGAAATAAGTCTTGAGATGTTTTATGACCCCAAATGTGCCCTACCTTAGTAAGTGTTCCATGTGCACTTGAATTGTGCTTTGCTGTTGGATGGAATATTGTATAAATGTCAATTAGTTTTATTTAGTTAATGTTCAAGTCCTCTGTATCCTTATGGATATTTTTGTGCATTAATTATTGAGAAAAGAATATTTAAATCTCCAACTATAAATATAAATGTATCTTTTTCTCCTTGCAGGTTTTTTTTTTTAATCAATTTTGCTTCTTGTTAATTGAAGACTCATTCAGGGCTATTATGTTTTGAGGAAATGCCCCTTTATCATTCTGAAATGACCTTTAAACCTGATAAATTCTTTGCTCTAAAAACCAGTTTCTTCATAAGAGCCACTACAGCTTTTTTAAAAAGTAGTGTTAGACTGGTGTCTTTTCCTAGGCTTTTAACATATTTGTGTGTTTATGTAAAAAATGAAGTTTTACATAAGAGACTCTTAATCTCACAAAACAAACAGGGTTGGGGGATGGAGAGGGTGGCAGAGTTATGGACATTGGGGAGGGTACATGCTATGGTGAGTGCTGTGAAATGTGTAAGCCTGTTGATTCACACACCTGTACCCCTGGGGCAAATAATACATTATAGGTTAATAAAAAATAAAGTTTTTTAAAAAATGATATTTGAAGGGGTTATACAACAGACAGTTGGGTCTTGCTTTGTCATTCAGTCTGATATCTTTGCCTTTTAATTGAGGTTTTTGACCATTTAACATGGTGACCAATATAATTTTGTTTAAATCTACCAGTCTGCTATCTATTTTCTATTTTTCCCCATGTATTCTTTGTTCTCCTTTTTTTTTTTTCCTCTTTACGGCTTTACTGGGATTGAGTATTTTTTTTTAATCATTCTTTTATCTCCTTAATTGGCTTGTTACCTTTGCTTTGCCATCTTAGTGGTTGCTTTAGGGTGGATATTATATATCTCTAACTACTACCTTATGTTTAGGAGACTTACACCAATATACTTCCATTTCTCCCCAACTGGCCTTTATGCTATTGTTACCAGACATTTTACTCCTCCACACATTGTAACCCCATAATATATATTTTTATTATTTTTATTTTTGCTTTATACTATCAAATTTTAAAGATTTTATTTCTTTGTCTTAGAGAGAGAGCATGTGTGTGGGTGGAGAGAGGGAAGAGGGACAGAGAGGGAGAGAGAAGGAAAGGGAGAGAATCTTAAGCAGACTCGACACTGACCATGGAACCCAAAATGGAGCTCAGTCTCACAATCTTAAGCTCATGACCTGAGCTGAAACCAAGAGTCAGACACTTAACCAACTGAGGCACCCCTATACTATCAAATTTTAAAAAGAGATTTAAAAATAGGGGGAAAATGCTGTTAAATATACCCACATTTCTGGTGCTCCTCATTTCTTTGTGTAGATCCATACTTTCATCTGCTATCTTTTTTTTCCTGTCTATTAGATGTTAACATATTTTTCTAATGCAAGTTTGCAGGACATGAATTCTTTCAGCATTCCTATGACTTATATCTTTCTTATGTTTTTATTTTACCTTTTTTATTTTTTTTAATATTTTATTTATTTGTTTGACAGAGAGAGATCAAAAGTAGGCAGAGAGGCAGGCAGAGAGATGGGGGGAAGCAGGCTCCCTGCTGAGCAGAGAGCCTGATGTGGGGCTCGATCCCAGGACCCTGAGACCATGACCTGAGCCAAAAGCAGAGGCTTAACACACTGAGCCACCCAGGTGCCCCTACCTTTATTTTTTTTGAAGATAATTTTGCTGGGTATAGAATTCTAAGTTGTATGTGTTTTTTTAATGGGAGAAGGAAGGGGTCTGGTGGCCTTTAAGGTTTTCTCTTTATTACTGGTTTTAAGATATTTGATTATGATATTCTTTGGTGTAGTTTTATTCATGTTTATTGTGCTAAGTATTTGTCAAGTTTCTGGAACCTGTTAGTTTATAGTTTTCGTCAAATTTGGATTTGTGAGGAGATTTTTTGCTCTGACTTGTCATAACATAAAATATCTCTGATCCTGTGTGGGTTCAGGAGATAACTCCCTCTGCTTTTTTCAGGTGGTTCCTTCCCCAACATTGGGTAGTTTCTTCATATGCATATACTAATCAGTATAGTCGAAGATTCAAGAGGTATTTTGTGCAGCTCTTGCCAGTACTCTGCTCTGTTAACTCTAGTCACCTTGGTACCTTTAGACTCCTAACTTTGTCTTCCCAGCTCACAGGAGACTGCTAGGATCTCTCTGACATCCCCCTTCCAGGACTCCACCTTGGAAACTACTTCAGAAAAGTAA
Source organism: Martes martes (assembly GCF_963455335.1). Lineage (NCBI taxonomy): Eukaryota > Metazoa > Chordata > Mammalia > Carnivora > Mustelidae > Martes > Martes martes. The sequence continues at coordinate 20,677,060 of NC_137901.1, read as the reverse complement.
GCTAAGGCAGTTGTCAGGCCTCATTTGCAGACTTTTCATTTCTGCTGTTTATATATATTTTTGAGAGTAATTTTTCATTCTCTGAATGTTCCTTTCTACAGTCTCCTGTTCTTGTTTCTTGGATACAGTATCTTCTTATCTCTCTAAAGTTGTTACTGATAGAGCTTTCCAATATTTTGTCTTACTACCTAATCTCTTGAAGTTGATTTTGTTTGATTAAGTGTACAGGACTAAAAAGCCTAAGAGAAGCTCTGCTAGTTTTGGTAGGACTTAATCGGCTTTGAGTTCCATGCAGGATGATCTGTCTGGGCCATTTTGGGGAGGAACTCCTGATGTCAGTATCACTAGATCTTTCCTTTGGGGCTGGGTTATGTTTCTCAAAGATGATACTTAAGGTATCCTGCTTAGTTTATGGCTGCCTGGCTGCCTGTGTTATAGGAACAAAGTTGGGGAGGATGAACTGAAAATTTCATCATTCAGTATGCATAGGATTATTTAATCCTGTTCTTTGTATACCTCCTAGATTCTCAACTAGGCATTGTCCAGTTCAAGAGAACATCTGTTTTACAGAATAAACCTCCAGTTCTCTGTTGGAATTAAGACAATATCAGGATGTAATTTTCAGTTACTTTTTACCTACTCCTCTTTACCAAATGATGTTAGCATCATATTGTTAATATAGCATGAGTCCTTTGGGGAAAAATTGATTTTATCAGTTAGATGTAATCTCATGATTTTTGAAAGGTGAAAACTGTAACAAAATTTACATGGTGAGGGTGAGACGGAGTCCTGTCCATTTTGAATATTTTCTGCTGACAAGGCTTTGCAAACATGAGTCATTTTTATAATGATATTGCTCAGTCTGTTCTCTAGTTTTCTGGAGATGGAATTTTTATGGAGATGGTGACTGGAATCTTTGTTCCAGTGCCCAATTACCAGTTCATAGATGTCAGGAAGTATTTGCGGAAGTAAAAGTAATGACTTCTTGATGTTTGAATTACAGCTGTAATATATGTTCTTGCACATGATACTTCCAGTGTAGATTTAGAGGTAGTAGCTCTTCTGGCAGGATGCCTCCCTAGTATTCTAGGAGACATCCCTAGGCTGAGAACCTGCCCATCCAACAATGTTCTCGGTACCAATTTAGCTGTTTTAAATCCATCCTTTTCTACTTAAAATACCTAGATTGTTTCTTTTCTGTACTGTTCCTAGAATGATACAAAGTTCTATTTCATTTTCTTAAAAACTACTTGAACCTTTTCTTATGCTCTGTAGTAAATCAGTTTATTAGTCCTGTCTTTATTTTACTTATTTTAAACATAGCCATGTTAATTCTGTATTAGGTAATACAAATGTTTGAATTCTTTGGTGGAAGACTAATTCTTTGTCTTATTTATTATTTCTTCTGGCAACCTATTTATGCTTGTTTTTTTTCTCAGGTATTCTATGATTTTGGATTGTGGGCTCACACTTGTTGGGCTTTATTTGTGGGACTCCTATAAGGCCAGTGTGTCCCTCCAAAAAATATTTGCATTTGCTTCTGCCAGCCCTTTGAGAAACCATAACCTTGGACCATTTTAATTTCTCATCTGTACAGTTAAACCCTAGATCTGGACAGACTGTGGGCATGGTTTTGCAGGGGATATTTTTACCTTTTCCCCTAAACCCATTCATTTGTCTTTTATTTTATGGTTGGATTATTTTTTTTTCTAATTCACTATTTTACTGAGCGGATAGTCCTGTTAGGTTCCTGGGCCATCTCATCCCAGTTACCTGCCTTGGATGGGCCCAAGGTTTTGTCCTTTGTCTATAGATTGATTTGTTTTCTTGTTTAACACAGTTCTCTCTTTTGCATACTGTTTCCACTTATAAATAAATGATTGGGGATGCCTGGGTGGCTCAGTTGGTTAAGCGGCTGCCTTCGGCTCAGGTCATGATCCCAGGGTCCTGGGATCGAGTCCCACATCAGGCTCCTTGCTCAACAGGGAGCCTGCTTCTCCCTCTGCCTCTGCCTGCCTCTCTGTCTGCCTGCGCTCACTCTCTCTGACAAATGAATAAATAAAATCTTTAAAAAATAAATAAATAAATAAATGATTTAATTGTGTGAAATTCACTCTCATTTGTTATCTCACTGTATTACCTGTACTGTCTTTTTTTTTTGAACAAAGAGATATAATCCCCCTTGTTCTCCTATAAAGTTGATTGACATTAACAAAAATGTCTTACAAAGAGCTCTGCTTTTGATATGTAAAGGTGAGCCTCTCATAATCTGGTGATATTTGGGTATCCTTTCTTTCTTAAATTGTATTTATTATATATTAGATATATTAAATTTAAGATACTGAAAAAAATTTTTTCAAATGTGCTAAAATATTTTGAGGAAACTGTAAACTTATTTCAGATGTGGTTTTGGTCAGGAAGATGGAACTTCTGTAGATATTTTAGGCAAGAAGATTTAATATAGTATATTAGACGCTTACAAAATCATTGCATTGCTGAAGGAGTGGGTTCTGGGGTTGGCCTCTAGAAACTCATCTGAGAACCAGACAGAACCAATCCACCAGGTAAGATGTCTTATTTGAAACCACTGGTGAAACTATGAATTCAAGGAGCTGAAATTAATAGGCTGTCACCAGTGCCACTGCTTGACATCTGGAAGGCTGGAGAATAGTTACCTACAATTGTGTCCCAGTAATCGGGAAGAAGAAATCAAGAAGATGCTGCTGCGTCTGTCATTGACACACCCACCTTTTGGCACAGAAGAATCTGGAAGGTGGACACTGGAACACAGAAGAAAAGCCTCACTTGTCCTTGTCCTTGTCCTTGCTGGCCAGTAGAAACAAAAAAATAGGAAAAATGGCCTCTGCCTCACTCAGCTCTCACAAGACTTCATCCAATGGATGTAACCTAATTTGCAACTAAAAACTAGGTGCAGTCAACTCCTGGGATGCATGTTTTTTTTAGCTTTCCATCCTCTTTGATTAGAAGGAAGGTAGAATAAAGGTGAGCAAGCCAATACACAGGATCTGTCAGTTATGTGTATGTGTGTCTGTGTGTTCGTGTGCATATATATATACACATATACATATAAAATAGTAATTTATATATAAATTATATAATTACTATGGAATATATAATTGTATTATATAATAAATTATATAAATTATATATACATATGTGTATATAATATATATAATAATTATATACACTATTGAATTTTTAAAAAGTTACTACAATATGTTTGTGTCATAGTGGCAATTTTTTTATATCATACTACAAACCTGTACTGTGATAGAATTCAGCCTGCAGTTGACTTATCTAAACCAAACTTATGTGGCTACAGATATATTGAAGTAGAAAAACCTGAGAAGTTGATAGGATATTTAATCTTTACACTTAGCCAGATTATATAAGTATTCTAGTTAACTGTCATCAACTTTTTTGATATAATACCCTAGCAGTAAAAAGAATAGGGAGCCATATACTCCCAGTATCTGTATTATTTAACTAGGGATACAAGAATTTAGCTTTAGACTTGGTATTCGGCCAAATTCAGTTATTTGGTTTTTGGGCAGTTGAATGATCAACTACTTTAGCATCATTTGTGGCTTTACTGCAATTGTGCGTGAAGTTACCATATGATTATATAGGTTGTCATCATATTTAATCATTGCAAATGATTCTAGTCATAAAAATAAGTCATGTTTAGATTTATTATTAGCATCTGAGTATTCAATTTCAAATATAAGTAAGCTTTCCAGATACAACCAAATAAAATCTCATGAGCTTCCTCTTGTAATTCCATCAGAGTATAAATTTGTAATTGTTATTGCAAAGTAAAATGTTGCAGTAAATGGTGAGTATGAAAACTATTTTATGTAGAAAACAATTTTCAGGGGCGCCTTGGTGGCTCAGTGGGTAAAGTCTTTGCCTTTGGCTCAGATCCTCATCTCAGGGTCCTGGGATTGAGCGCCACATTGGGCTCTCTGCTCAGTAGGGAGACTGCTTCCCCCTGTCTGCCTGGCTGCCTACTTGTGATCTCTTTCTCTCTGTCAAATAAATAAAATCTTAAAAAAAAAAAAAAAACAGTTTTCAAGGTATTGACTAGGGAAAGAGGTTGATAATTAGAAGATGTGGTATGTGTGTTTGTGTGTGTGTAGGTATACAGTATGCATACTGGATTACTCAGCCATAAAAAAGCACTAAATCTTGCCATTTTTGAAAACATGGACCGATCTAGAGGGTATTATGCTAAGTGAAATAAGTCAAGCAGAGAAAGACTAGTACCATATGATTTCATTTATAGTGGAACCTAAAAAAGCAAAACAAACGAAGAAAACAGACTCACAGAGAACAAACCGGTGGTTGCCAGAGGGGAGGGAGTTGGGGAATGAGTGAAATAGGTGAAGGGGGAGTGGTTAAGACGTACAAATTGCCAGTTATAAGTCACAGGGAGGAAATGTACAGCACAGGCAATATAGTCAATAATATTGTAATAATGTATGGTGACAGATGGTGACTACACTTATGGTGAGCACTGAGTAATGTATAGAATTGTTGAATCACTATATTGGATACCTGAAACATATAACCTCGTATGTCAACAGTACTTCAATAATAAATATTTTAAAAGATTGAGTTAATATGGATATTGAGAGAGTACATGTACTCAATAACTATGATGAACATATATTCTTTTTGAGTCAACAAAGAAATGTGTGGTTATTTGTGTTGTGGCATTAATTGAGTAATTGATTACAGCTACCCAAATTAGTATTGAAGTCAGGGAGCTGTACAACAAAAACCTGAAGTCTATGCTATTGGCTTTTGGATGATGGCAAGGTGAGAAAACTGTTTGCTGAGGCTGGAATAATGGTGAGGAAACTGCTTTCTTAAGAAGCTGTGACGATGCTGGGGTGCCTGGGTAGCTCAGTGGGTTAAAGCCTCTGCCTTCGGCTCAGGTCATGATCCCAGGGTCCTGGGATCGATGGGGATCGATCCCTGCATTGGGCTCTCTGCTCAGTGAGGAGCCTGCTTCCCTTGCTCTCTCTCTGCCTGCCTTTCTGCCTACTTGTGATCTCTGTCAAATAAATAAAATCTTAAAAAAAAAAAAAAAAAGCTGTAACGATGCATTTGATAAGACAGCTGTTTGTACTCTCTTAGAAAACAGAAAATAAAACAAATGAACTTTTTGGCTTTAGGCAAGGATGTCTCCAGGCAAGGTGAAGAAAGTGCCACCTGGTGGTTTTTAGTTGCAAGGTCTAAAATAGTACTACCAGAAAGTTGAGCTAGGAAGGGAGGAAGGGAGGAAGCGACCGGTTAGGTTGCAAGCAGAAGTAGAAGTTAAAGGTTATATTACATAGAGAGCCAGAGCTACTAAACTGGAAAATGAAACTGTTGTCTTATTTCCAGCCAACTCAGCAAAGTCTCAAATTAAGACATGGGCTCACATCCAACATCAAATCAAGATTGTGTCTATCAGATATTTTGATAAGACTGCTGAGTTAAGGTGGTACTGAGGAGATCTCAGGTGGACAAAAGCCTAAGGGTGTCATCCCACAGAAGCCTGATACAAAAAGAGCAATAAGAAAATCTAAAGACGCTATGTTGATACCGATTACAGGTATGGCTTTTGGGTATAAAATGGACCATAACCAGACAAGAAAGCTCAAAAATCTTAAAGAATGTCGTACTAGCAAAAACAACTGCTTGGGCTAAACTAAAAGATGATCACGCTCTAAAAATGTCTCTTGGCCCTCGACTTTCTTCGACAGGAAGCAGCTTGAGAAAGTTACTAAGTTGCTAATAAAGATCATTCCTTCAAAGAATAAAGGAGGGTGATGGAAAAAGAAGGCCATCTCAGATAGTATAGCCAAAAGCTGTGGGGAGCAGTGAGTAAGGGAGCAACTCCCAGAGTGCAATTAGAGATTGGGCTCCAATCAGGAAACATTTCCCCGTTGCCAGAGAAGTAGGCCCAGTAGGGTATCAGAATTGTGAGAAACCAGCAGCGACTATATGCTTCCCTTGCTTTCCCCTTTCCAGTGAACTATCTATTGTGGTTATTCTAATTATTATATATTAGGGGTGTGTGTGTGTGTGTGTGTGTGTGCGCAGAGGGGCAGGTAACTTGTCAATCAAGAGGAGCTGCATCTGGGTCCGACATATATCACAAAATCCTAGACTTGAGGGCTGATGCTGTGATTTTATGGGAACTTTGGGGGTCCTGGAATAAGCACAGTGAATATATTGTGCACGTGGAAGGGATGTGATTATGGCCAGAGAGTGAGTGAACCATCCTGGGACAGTTGTATTAATGGTCTCACTTCTCCACCTCTCATATTCATACTCTGTTACCGTATGACTCTACAGTTTCACTAAAAGGGCAGATCTGATTTTTTTGCTTATTACAAGTTTGGTCATGTGACTTGCTTTGCCAAAGGGATGTTAGACTTGAAAAAACACAATGTTTCCACTTCTTCCCTTTGCCTTCATCATTCGAACATCCCTGGGCTAGGCTGCTGGAGGATGAGATGAAGCACAGCCCAGGCTCTCCAGTTGTCCAGCCTTTTTCAGAGGATTAAGAGCCAATTGCTGGACATGAAAAGGAGCCCCGCTGATCCCAGCCTAAATTACCCACAGACTTAACAGATAAAGCTAACGGTTATATGCCCCTAAGGTTTTGTGATTGTCTATTATACATTATTATTGTGGTAATTGGTATTCATATTAATTTTTATAATATACTTGATGAATCCTCTTCAGCACAGAGTATACAAAGAAAGTGTTAGTGAAAAAAGTGGTAGTGAAAACATATTTTCTTCTGACCTATTAAATCCCAAAACAACCTTTAAATGGAGGATAAAACTTATTACAATGATTATTGTAGACTGCCACTTGATCTTGTGTGTTTTATAGTATCAAATATGTAGTGTCTGCGGGTATAATCTAGTAGCTGACAATACTGAGAAATTATTTTCCCCCGCACTCTCTCAAACTTTAAAGTGTTGGCTTCTAAATAAACAAAATCGTAATAAATTATTTTTGGATAAAACCTTAGATTTATCATTATATCCCAGTTCATTTTATGATGGTGATAATAGGAACTGGCCAACATTTATTTTTTATTATTGAAGAATAATTGATATATAATACTGTATTAGTTTCAGATGTATAACTGTGATTTAACATTTATATACATTATGAAATAAGTCACCGCAGTAAGTCTAGTTGCTATCTGTCACCATACAAAGTTGTTACAATATTATTGACTATATTCTCTTGCTGTACATTACATCTCTATGTCTTATTTATTTTATAATTGGGATGTTATACCTCTTAATTCCCTTCATCTATTTTGTCCATTTCTCCATCCCCTCTGCTCTGGCAACCATCAATTTGTTCTCTGTATCTATGTATCTGTTTGTTCATTCATTTGTTTTGTTTCTTAGATTCCACATGTAAGTGGAATCATATGGCATTTGTCTTGGTCTGATTTATTTCACTTAGCATACCCTCTAGGTCCATCCATGTTACAAAAGTGAGGATTTCATGCCCTTTTTTTTTTGGCTGAGTCATAGTCCATTGTGTGTCTGTGTGTGTGTGTATGTGTGTACCACATCTTTTTTTAATCTATTTGTCTCTCAAAGGACATTTAGGTTGTTACCATATCTTGGCTATTATAAATAATGCTGCAATCAAACATAAGGGTGCATATATCTTTTCAAATTAGTGTTTTCATTTTTTGGGGGGAAGATATCTAGAAGTAGAGTTGCTGTATTTTATGATAGTTTTATTTTTAATTTTTTGAGGATGCTCCATACTGTTTTCCATAGTGGCAGTAGCAGTGGGCATTCCCACCAACAGTACACAAGGTTTCCCTTTTCTCCACATTCTCACCAATACTTATTAGTGCAGCATTGCTAAACTATTTTCATTTTTCATATTATTTAGATGATGGTGTTAATATCAAACTTTTACATGGAATTTTTTTTATTACAGATGGTACCTTCTAAAATTCCTATTTAGAGGTAATCAAGATGATAAAACACCATAATACATAGGGATAATGACAGGGCAAGGAGAAGGAATCAAAGATATAGTACTTTGTATTATTTCTTTGGTATTATTTACATTTTACCTTAAATAGGGTACAAGTTCATTAAATATATTATTTTTCTGCTTGTGTAATGGGGAAACTTTCAAAAATCATTTGTCTTTCTTGGAAAAATTTACTTTACTAAAATGTGTAATTTTGTGATTTGTGTGTTTACGGCTAAAAGGCTCACATTCTTCTGAAAGTACAGTCTAAATTGGAAAAGAGTAAGAGTGGCATAGTCACAAAATAAGGCACATTTTAAATCATAGTATAATTGCATATTTATGTCTTTTGAAAATTTTGTTAGAGAAGGAAAAATAGAATCTGCCAAGTTTTAGGGGGACCATCATCCAAGGAGCTGGGGACAGAAGTCAGAGCCTTCCTTTAGCTAAGCTGCTCTTCAACATCACAGTGGTTTTCTCCATACTTCCCAGAGTCTTTCCCACAATGCCCTCCCGTCCTCCTCCTCGCCAGGTTTCCATGCATTCTTTCTCACACAAGGGAGGCTAGAAGGACTTCTGAAGCTAGAAGGTGATTATTAGAGGAGTTAGTTACTTTGCTATGAAAAATTCAATCATTCTTCATGAGAATGGTATTTCTGCATCTTCTCACACTTGAATTTTGACACAATTTTCTGTGAAATATCAGAAGCTGTTCAAGCCACAACTCCCAAAATGGTGTGTACCTCCTTCTATATTTGAGATATGGTATATAATATTTATAAACAAAACCAGACTTTTTCATGGGGCTAAATATCTCCTTAACAGTCATTCCATACAACCAGACTGGAAATTCTTGACTAGAGGAATTGCTTATAAAGAGTGTTAAACAGGGGCGCCTGGGTGGCTCAGTGGGTTAAATCTCTGCCTTTGGCTCAGGTCATGATCTCATGGTCCTGGGACTGAGCCCTGCATTGGGCTCTCTGCTCAGCAGGGAGCCTGCTTCCCCCTTCTCTCTGCCTGCCTCTCTGCTTACTTGTGATCTCTCTCTCTCTCTGTGTCAAATAAATAAATAAAATCTTTAAAAAAAAAAAAAGAGCGTTAAACAAATACTTCTAATGTAAACATACCAACTGTATATTGGTAAAAAATGAGATCTGTGATAGATTAAAAATCAAAATTTTAAAAATAAATGATACTATGAGATAGCCTTATAGTTTATAATTTTATGATCCATTCAATTTGGGGGGAGTTTGGATAGGTTTTTACATTTTTTCCCATTTTTAAATTTTGAGATAATTGTATACTTGCATGTAGTTGTAAAAAAAAATAATGCAGAGAGATGTCATATTTCCTTCACCCAGTTTCCCCCAATGGTAATATCTTGCATAACTGTAGTATAATATCACAATTAGGAAATCCACATTGGTAAAATCCACTGATTTTAATCAGATATTTCCAGTTTTATGTGCTCTCATTTATGTGCACATGCATGAATGTGTGTGTGTTCAATTCTGTGCAGTTTTATCACATGTAGATTCATACGACCATCATCGCTGTCAACACACAGAACAGGTTTGTCACAAGGATCCCTCCTGTTACCCTTTCAAAGCCACAGCCACCTCCCTGCCTGCCCTCACCTCCTTGATCCCAGCAAACCTCTAGTTCTGTTATCCATATCCATCATTTTGTCAGCTCAAGAATGTCATAAATGGAATAATATACTACTACTTAACCTTTTGAGATTGGCTTTTTTCACTCAGCAATATTCCCTTGAGACCATCTAAATTTTATCAATAGATTGTTCTTTTGTATTGCTTAGGAGTAATCCATATTACTACAGTTTATTCACCCCTTAAAGAATATGTGAGTTGTGGCCTGTTTGGGGCTATTTATAATAAAACTGCTGTGAATATTTGTGTACAGGTTTTGTTTTGTTTTGTTTTTAGAAAGAGAGAGAGTGAGAGCCGAGGTGGGGAGGGGAAAGGAGAGAGGAAAAGAGAATCTCAAGCAGGTTCCATACACAACAGGGATCCCAACACGGGGCCCAATCTCATAGCCCTGAGACCATGACCAGAACCAAAGTCAAGAGTCAGACACTTAACCGATTGGGCCACTCAGTGCCCCTATGTACAGGTTTTTATATGAGCGTTTGCATGTCTCAGGATAAAGCATGCAATTGTTGGGTTGCATAGAAAATGCAATGTTTCATTTTGTAAAACACTGCTGTATTCTTTTTCAGTGTAGCTACACCATTTTTCATTTCCACCTGCAATGTATTAGTGATCCAGGTTCTCTGCTACCTCATTAGTAACACTTGATATAATCCCTATTTTTTTTTTTAAATTTTAGCCATTCTGACAAGTGTGTATTGATAACTCAATGTGGTTATTATTTGCATTTACCTAATGGCCAGTGATGTTGGATATCTTTTTGTGAATTTATTTGCCATCTACATGTACTCTTCACTAAAATGTTTTTTGTTCATTTTCTAGTAAGATTTTAAAGATGTATTTAATTTTAGAGATGCGGGAGGCGCCACTGAGGGGGAAAGAGAGAATCTCAAGCAGACTCCCTGCTGAGCACAGAGCCCAATGGGGAAGCTCCATCTCATGACCCTGAGATCATGACCTGAGCTGAAATCAAGAGTCAAGCACTTAACTGACTAAGTCACCCAGGTCCCCTCTAATAGGATTTTTTTAGTACTGTTGAGTTTGAGTTTTAAAGGTTCTTTACATATTCTAGATACAAGTCCTTGACAGAAATGCCTTGCAAATATTTTGTTCCAGGCTGTGGCCTATCTTTTCATTTACCTCATAGGGTCCTCCCTAGAGTATACATTTTAAATTTTGACTAAAGTAACTGGCTACTGTAACAAATTACCACCAATTTGGTGGCTTAAAAAACCCAGAAATTTATTCTCTCATAGTCTGGAGACCAGAAGTCTAAAATCAAAGTGTCAACAGCCTCCTCTGAAGGCTCTAGGTGAGACTCTTCCTTGCCTCTTCCAGCTTCTGGTGGCTCAGTGTTTATTGGCTTGTGGCTGCAAAGCTCCAATCTCAGACTCTCTTCTGCCTCCACCTCTGTCTCTTATGCGTCCCTTAAAAGGACACTTAATGATTAGGTTTGAACCCACTTAAATAATCCAGTATGATCTCATTCTAGGTCCTCCATTCTAGGTACCTGCAAAGACCCTTTTTCCAAATAAGGTCACATTCAAGGTTCCAGGGATTTGAAAAGAACGTATCTTTTGGAGGCCATCGTTCAACACACTGCACACTGGAATGCATCAGGTGGGAATGGAGGTGCAGCATCCTGGGTCTTGGTGACACTGGGGATCAGGGAAGGGCAGTGAAGTGAAGAGTGACCCACACTTCTTTGTACTAGTTGGCTAAGTCTTCTTGTTGCCAAGCGGAAAACACGGGACCCCCCAACTGGCACTAAGCCAGGAGGGATATACTACCTTCTTTTGCTGGGAGGAAGATGGAAAATCAGTTCCCTGCTGGGTCAGCCTAAACCACCTGGCAGGGGATTCATAGTGCTACTTCTCAACTCTGTCAGAGCACCACCAGCTGCTTCTGTGGGATGGAAACAAGCTGGTTGTAAGATCATCTCTCTGCTTTGCCCGAATGAAACCAAAGAGGTAGGGGCGCAGTTTTTAGGTTGATGTTTGGCTGCTGTAGATCTTGTTCCATTGGGCCACCCTCTTGTTCATAGATACTCCTACAGCTATGAGGAACAGGCTTTTTCTTGAAGCTTTTGTTGTCATTCCTGCCTGGTGGTGGTTCCAGATTGCTGTCTGGAATATATGGAAGGGAATAAGGAGACCCTGACAATGACTGCTATGTCATTCCTCAAGTCCTAAGGTCCCTAAGCAGTTTGCCTTCTTCTTTTTATATATGCTTGAATCTTCCTATGCTTATATGCAGAGTCTTTTGGTTTTAAGAGGAAAGATTTGGGGTCACATGAGTGGCTCAGTCGTTAGGTGGCTGCCTTCGGCTCAGGTCCTGATCCCAGAGTTCTCAGATTGAGCCCCGCATTGGGCTCCTTGCTTGACAGGAGGCCTGCTTCTCCGTCTCCCACTCCCCCTGCTTGTATTCCCTCTCTCACTGTGTCTCTCCCTGTCAAATAAATAAACAAAAATCTTAAAAAAAAAAAAAAAAAAGAAAGGATTTGGGAAGAATGGGTTACTACATCTTGGCCAGAACAAGAAATTGATTCATGACTCATTCAATTTTAAATTTTAAATATCATTCTTCATACATTCTACTGGAATTCTTTTCAAGTGTTATGTTCATGTCTCCTACAATGATCAATTTAAGCAGTAAGCAAAGAAAAAACAATTTAAAATATATTTTAATTTTTAATTAGTGCTAACTTCTGTGTATGTTTTCTTACTGATCTTTTTGCAGAGCATTTTCCAGGTAGGAAAAAAAGCAATAGATAAAAGGACATTAAGAAAACTTGTTATGGGGGCGCCTAGGTGGCACAGTGGGTTAAGTCCCTACCTTCAGCTCAGGTCATGGTGTCAGAGTCCTGGGATAGAGCCCTGCATCAGGCTCTCTGCTCAGGAGTGAGCTTGCTTCCCCCTCTCCCTCTGCCTGCCTCTCTGCCTACTTGTGATCTCTCCCTCTCTCTGTCATATAAATAAAAAAAATCTTTAAAAAAAAATAAAGAACACTTGTTATGAACATCATTATTATATGAGATTTAAAACTATATTTAATGCTATTCTCTTGTACAATTATGAGTTCTTTTTTTTTTTTTTCAATTATGAGTTCTTATTTCCACAAAGTACCTTCTGTAATTTGTACAAGGATATTGTTTAGAATAGTTTAACAGGATTTATGCATACTGACTTCGAAGTAACTGCAGTAACTGCCACACGTGCTTTTCTATGGCCTCACTTCTTCTTTAGGAATGATGAGTGACCACTATGATGGTATCCACGTCCTACTGGAGATCTGAGTGCCTTTATTCCATCCTTTGCATTGAGGATGAAGCTTACTAAGTTGGAAGGCATGGTTGCTTCAATTATTGATGGGGACAATTTTCCTCTCATTTCTGTCTGAATAAACATCACCAGTTTGGAATGTGCTGGGTTCCTGTAAACAAAGGAAGAGTTAAAAAAAGAGATTTTTAGATTTATCTACTGAATTTACAAGTCGATAGAAAGCAGGATTCCTGTCTCATTCACCATGGATTTCCTCCAAAGTGCTTATGATAGGACAGTTACCGAAGGAAGGGAAGAAGGAAGGATACAAAAAAGGGCAGAGTGATTTGCACTCATAGGCATTTTACATAAAACTATTTAGTCAGGTTATACGTTATAGTCTTCAGTCATCTTTTCCTTTTTGACATTTTGTTAATGTCTTTAAATTACAAAATTAATGTATGTTTATAAAAATTTAAATACAGAATTTTCATAATTATTCTGTTCCCCAGAGCTAGTCATCACTATTTACACTTTTTTTGTTTTATTTATTTTTTTTGACTTTTAAAAAAATTTTAAAAATTTTTAATGAACATATAATGTATTTTTATCCCCAGGGGTACAGGTCTGTGAATCGCCAGGTTTACACATTTCACAGCACTCATCATAGCACATACCCTCCCCAATGTCCATTTCCCCACCACCCTCTCCCGTCCCCCCTCCCCCCAGCAACCCTCAGTCTGTTTTTTGAGATTGAGTCTTTTATGGTTTGTCTCCCTCCCGATCCCATCTTCTTTCATTTATTCTTTTCCTACCCCCGAACCCCCCCACATTGCATCTCCACTTCCTCATATCAGGGAGATCATATGATAGTTGTCTTTCTCCAATTGACTTATTTTGCTACGCATAATACCCTCTAGTTCCATCCACGTCATCGCAAATGGCAAGATCTCATTTCTTTTGATGGCTGCATAGTATTCCATTGTAGATATATACCACATCTTCTTTATCCATTCATCTGTTGATGGACATCTAGGTTCTTTCCATAGTTTGGCTATTGTAGACATTGCTGCTATAAACATTCGGGTGCATGTGCCCCTTCGGAGCACCACGTTTGTATCTTTAGGATATATACCCAGTAGTGCAATCGCTGGGTCATAGGGTAGCTCTATTTTCAGTTTTTTGAGGAACCTCCACACTGCTTTCCAGAGTGGTTGCACCAGCTTGCATTCCCACCAACAGTGTAGGAGGGTTCCCCTCTCTCTGCATCCTCGCCAGCATCTGTCATTTCTTGACTTGTTAATTTTAGCCATTCTGACTGGTGTGAGGTGGTATCTCATTGTGGTTTTGATTTGTATTTCCCTGATGCCGAGTGATGTGGAGCATTTTTTCATGTGTCTGTTGGCCATCTGGATGTCTTCTTTGCAGAAATGTCTGCTCATGTCTTCTGTCCATTTCTTGATTGGATTATTTGTTCTTTGGTGTTGCTAAGCTGTTTATAGATTTTGGATACTAGCCCTTTATTTGATATGTCGTTTGCAAATATCTTCTCCCATTCTGTCAGTTGTCTTTTGGTTTTGTTAACTGTTTCCTTTGCTGTGCAAAAGCTTTTGATCTTGATGAAATCCCAATAGTTCATTTTTGCCCTTGCTTCTGTTGCCTTTGGCGATGTTCCTAGGAAGAAGTTGCTGCGGTTAAGGTCAAAGAGGTTGCTGCCTGCGTTCTCCTCAAGGATTTTGATGGATTCCTGTCTCACATTGAGGTCCTTCATCCATTTTGAGTCTATTTTCGTGTGTGGTGTAAGGAAATAGTCCAATTTCATTTTTCTGCATGTGGCTGTCCAATTTTCCCAGCACCATTTGTTGAAGAGGCTGTCTTTTTTCCATTGGACATTCCTTCCTGCTTTGTCGAAGATTAGTTGACCATAGAGTTGAGGGTCTATTTCTGGGCTCTCTATTCTGTTCCATTGATCTATGTGTCTGTTTTTGTGCCAGTACCATACTGTCTTGATGATGACAGCTTTGTAATAGAGCTTGAAGTCCGGAATTGTGATGCCACTGACTTTGGCTTTCTTTTTCAATATTCCTTTGGCTATTCGATGTCTTTTCTGGTTCCATATAAATTTTAGGATTATTTGTTCTATTTCTTTGAAAGAAATGGATGGGATTTTGATAGGGATTGCATTAAATGTGTAGATTGCTTTAGGTAGGATAGACATTTTCACAGTATTTATTCTTCCAATCCAGGAGCATGGAACATTTTTCCATTTCTTTGTGTCTTCCTCCATTTCTTTCATGAGTACTTTATAGTTTTCTGAGTATAGATTCTTTGCCTCTTTGGTTAGGTTTATTCCTAGGTATCTTATGGTTTTGGGTGCAATTGTAAATGGGACTGACTCCTCAATTTCTCTTTCTTCTGTCTTGTTGTTAGTGTAAAGAAATGCAACTGATTTCCGTGCATTGACTTTATATCCTGACACTTTACTGAATTCCTGTACAAGTTCTCGCAGTTTTGGAGTGGAGCCTTTTGGGTTTTCCACATACAGTATCATATCATCTGCAAAGAGTGATAGTTTGACTTCTTCTTTGCCGATTTGGATGCCTTTAATTTCTTTTTGTTGTCTGATTGCTGAGGCTAGGACTTCTAGTACTATGTTGAATAGTAGTGGTGATAACGGACATCCCTGCCATGTTCCTGACCTTAGCGGAAAAGCTTTCAGTTTTTCTCCATTGAGAATGATATTTGCAGTGGGTTTTTCATAGATGGCTTTGATAATATTGAAGTATGTACCCTCTATCCCTACACTTTGAAGAGTTTTAATCAGGAAGGGATGCTGCACTTTGTCAAATGCTTTTTCAGCATCTACTGAGAGTATCATATGGTTCTTGTTCTTTCTTTTATTAATGTGTTGTATCACATTGATTGATTTGCGGATGTTGAACCAACCTTGCTGTGCTGGAATAAATCCCACTTGGTCGTGGTGAATAATCCTTTTAATGTACTGTTGGATCCTATTGGCCAGTATTTTGGTGAGAATTTTCGCATCTGTGTTCATGAAGGATATTGGTCTGTAATTCTCTTTTTTGATGGGATCCTTGTCTGGTTTGGGGATCAAGGTGATGCTGGCCTCATAAAATGAGTTTGGAAGTTTTCCTTCCATTTCTATTTTTTGGAACAGTTTCAGGAGAATAGGAATTAATTCTTCTTTAAATGTTTGGTAGAATTCCCCTGGGAAGCCGTCTGGTCCTGGACTTTTGTTTGTTTGGAGATTTTTGATGACTGTTTCAATCTCCTTACTGGTTATGGGTCTCTTCAGGTTTTCTCTTTCTTCCTGGTTCAGTTGTGGTAGTTTATGTCTCTAGAAATGTACCCATTTTTTCCAGATTGTCGAATTTGTTGGCGTAGAGTTGCTCGTAGTATGTTCTTATAACTGTTTGTATTTCTTTGGTGTTGGTTGTGATCTCTCCTCTTTCATTCATGATTTTATTTATTTGGGTCCTTTCTCTTTTCTTTTTGATAAGTCTGGCCAGGGGTTTGTCAATCTTATTAATTCTTTCAAAGAACCAGCTCCTAGTTTCGTTGATTTGTTTTATTGTTTTTTTGGTTTCTATTTCATTGATTTCTGCTCTGATCTTTATGATTTCTCTTCTCCTGCTGGGTTTAGGCTTTCTTTGTTGTTCTTTCTCCAGCTCCTTTAGGTGTAGGGTTAGGTTGTGTATTTGAGACCTTTCTTGTTTCCTGAGAAAGGCTTGTATCGCTATATATTTTCCTCTCAGGACTGCCTTTGTTGTGTCCCACAGATTTTGAACCGTTGTGTTTTCATTATCATTTGTTTCCATGAATTTTTTCAATTTTTCTTTAATCTCCTGGTTGACCCATTCATTTTTTAGAAGGATGCTGTTTAGTCTCCATGTATTTGGGTTCTTCCCCAATTTCTTCTTGTGATTGAGTTCTAGCTTCAGAGCATTGTGGTCTGAAAATATGCAGGGAATGATCCCAATATTTTGATACCATTTGAGACCTGATTTATGACCCAGGATGTGGTCTATTCTGGAGAATGTTCCATGTGTTCCACTAGAGAAGAATGTGTATTCTGTTATTTTGGGATGGAATGTTCTGAATATATCTGTGATGTCCATCTGGTCCAGTGTGTCATTTAAGGCCTTTATTTCCTTGTTGATCTTTTGCTTAGATGATCTGTCCATTTCAGTGAGGGGAGTGTTAAAGTCCCCTACTATTATTGTATTATTGTCAATGTATTTCTTTGATTTTGTTATTAATTGGTTTATATAGTTGGCTGCTCCCATGTTAGGGGCATAGATATTTAAGATTGTTAGGTCTTCTTGTTGGACAGACCCTTTGAGTATGATATAGTGTCCTTCCTCATCTCTTATTATAGTCTTTGGCTTAAAATCTAATTGATCTGATATAAGGATTGCCACCCCAGCTTTCTTCTGATGTCCATTGGCATGGTACCTTGTTTTCCACCCCCTCACTTTAAATCTGGAGGTATCTTCAGGTCTAAAATGAGTTTCTTGTAGGCAACATATTGATGGGTTTTGTTTTTTTATCCATTCTGATACCCTGTGTCTTTTGATTGGGGCATTTAGCCCATTAACATTCAGGGTAACTATTGAGAGATATGAATTTAGTGCCATTGTATTGTCTGTAAGGTGACTGTTAACTGTATATTGTCTCTGTTTCTTTCTGATCTACTACTTTTAGGGTCTCTCTTTGCTCAGAGGACCCCTTTCAATATTCCCTGTAGAGCTGGTTTGGTGTTTGCAAATTCTTTCAGTTTTTGTTTGTCCTGGAAGCTTTTTATCTCTCCTTCTATTTTCAATGATAGCCTAGCCAGATATAGTATTCTTGGCTGCATGTTTTTCTCGTTTAGTGCTCTGAATATATCATGCCAGTTCTTTCTGGCCTGCCAGGTCTCTGTGGATAGGTCCGCTGCCAATCTAATGTTTTTACCCTTGTATGTTACAGACTTCTTTTCCCGGGCTGCTTTCAGGATTTTCTCTTTGTTGCTAAGACTTGTAAATTTTACTATCAGGTGACGGGGTGTGGACCTATTTTTATTGATTTTGAGGGGCGTTCTTTGCATCTCCTGGATTTTGATGTTTGTTCCCTTTGCCATATTAGGGAAATTCTCTCCAATAATTGTCTCCAATATACCTTCTGCTCCCCTCTCTCTTTCTTCTTCTTCTGGAATTCCAATTATTCTAATGTTGTTTCGTCTTATGGTGTCACTTATCTCTCGAATTCTCCCCTCGTGATCCAGTAGTTGTTTGTCCCTCTTTTGCTCAGCTTCTTTATTCTCTGTCATTTGTCTTCTATATCACTAATTCTTTCTTCTGCCTCATTTATCCTAGCAGTAGGAGCCTCCATTTTTGATTGCACCTCATTAATAGCTTTTTTTTATTTCAACTTGGTTAGATTTTAGTTCTTTTATTTCTCCAGAAAGGGCTTTTATCTCTCCAGGGAGGGTGTCTCTAATATCTTCTATGCCTTTTTCGAGCCCAGCTAGAACCTTGAGAATCGTCATTCTGAACTCTAGATCTGTCATATTACCAATGTCAGTATTGATTAGGTCCCCAGCGTTCAGTACTGCCTCTTGTTCTTTTTTTTTGTGGTGAGTTTTTCCGCCTTGTCATTTTGTCCAGATAAGATTTGCTTTCTCCTCCTATGGAATTCCGCTGTTCTCCTTGGTGAGTGAAGTTGGTCTTGGCTGGGTTTCTTGTTGATCTTCTGGGGGAGGGGCCTGTTGTAGTGATTCTCAAGTGTCTTTGCCCAAGGCAGAATTGCACTGCCCTTACCCGGGGCCGGGCTAAGTAATCCACTCGGGTTCGCTTTTGAGAGATTTTGTTCCCTGAACGCTTTCTGTAGAGTTCCCGAGTATGGGAATTATAATGGCGGCCTCCCAGTCTCTGGCCCGGAGGAGCCAAGAGCTCGGGGTCCTACTCCTCAGTGTGTCCTCAGAGAAAAGCACCCAATCACTCCCGTCTCCCTGGCCTCTGGTCACGCTTGGAGAAAAGCGCTCAATCGCTCAAGCTTGAAGAAAAGCGCTCGGTCACTTCTGCTTCCCTGGCCTCTGGTCGCGCTTGGAGAAAAGCGCTCAATCGATCGCGCTTGGAGAAAAGCGCTAGGTTGCTTCCGTCTCCCTGGCCTCCAGCCGCGCGCTTGGAGAAAAGTGCTCAGTCACTCTGTCTCCGTGGCCTCCGGCTGCGCTCCGAGCTCACCCAGCCTGTGACTGGTTCAAGGTAACCCCGGGCTGAGAGCTCACTCCTCGGCTCTGTCTCTGTAGCCGGCTTCCCCGCTCTAATACCCGCGAGCTCTGCGACACTCAGACACCCCCAGTCCTTCTGTGACCCCACAGGACCTGGGGTTACGCTGACCCCGTGTGGGCTTCCCCCTGGTTTAGCCTCTGGAGCGATGTCCCTCCGTGGAGCAGACTTTTAAAAGTCCCGATTTTGTGCTCCGTTGCTCCGCCGCTTGCCGGGAGCCGGCCCCTCCCCCTGCGGTCTGTCTTCCCGTCGCTTTGGACTCACTTCTCTGCAGGTCTTACCTTTCAGAAAGTGATCGATTTTCTGTTTCTAGAATTGTGGCTCTTCTTCTCTTCGATTTCCCGTTGGATTTGTAGGTGTTCACAATGGTTAGATAAGCTATTTAGCTGATCTCCTGCTACCTGATGTCGTCTCGGCCTGCTACTTCTCTGCCATCTTGACTCCTCCCCCACTATTTATACTTTTAACTGGGTTTTTTTAGATTATTATCTCTGTATATACAAAGATAGCATACATATATATTTATACCTACCCCATACATTTTTTTTTACAAAAATGAGATAATATATTTCTGCAACTAGTTTTATTTTCCCTCTTAATAGGATATCATGCACTTCTTTCTGTTAATACATACATATCTGTTTGTTTTTTATGACTGCATATAGTATCTCATTCTCTATGTAACCAGTCCTTTACTGATTATCATTTGGTCTTCTTCACTTTTTGCCACTATAAATAAAGCTGAAATAAAACATCTTTGTAATGTATCTATTTTCACTTCTACAAATACATGGAATTTCTAGGTCAAAGGTTTTGTGCATTTAACATTTTGAAATATTCTTTCCAAATGACATTAGGAAGACTGTAGTATTTTATATTCTAACCCAGTAATCTTCAAACTGGAGTATGTGAAGACTTTCCAAAGGGTACAAGAGGATGGATAACGTTTAAAGGAATAAATTTTCAAATCTCTAACTTCCATATGTACCTCTTCCCTAAACTGATCTGAGACCATATCTGATGGAAATGTAGGCTTCTTCTTTCCCACTAGCCTGTCCATATCATCCTTCTGTTGCTTTACAGAACAAAGGTACTGTCATCTTCCCTGAATAGTACCAAATGATACTATGGTGTTTTACCCTGACATATAAAAAAGTGAATGACAGAAAGTGAAGGACTAATGATTGGGTAACAAATCCTTACCAAGTCATGTCAATTCTTTGTTTTCAATAAAATTTAAGGATCTAACTTGGTTGACAGCTGATAGGTCATTAAAAATATTTTTTGATTATAGGTCACTATGTACTTTATGGTATATAACACAAAATAATTAAAGGCATTTAGTGAAAGTCCTGGAATTATACTCCTTTCATTTTAACCCACTTATTTATGCAAACAAATTTTCTCACTGCTTACATTCATAAAAATGTGAGGTAGGAATAGACAATAGTAAGTGCTAGCTCATTTTTTTGTTTGTTTTGTTCTTTTCTTTTTATTTTTTTAATGTTCCAAGATTCATTGTTTTTGTACCACACCCAAGCTATCTTATTTTATTAGTATTACTAATACACAATTAAATGAATTGTAATTGTTAGAAGCATGGACTCTGGAACCAGTTTGCATTGGTCTGAAGCTGAGCTTTGCTATTACCTATGTTTAACCTCGAGAAAATTACTTAATCTCTCTGGACTTCCATTTTTTTTCCTGCAAAATGGAGATAGTAGTACTACCTACTTCATGAGGTTATTGGGAGGACCAAATGAATCAATATATGTAAATTGTTTATAAAGTTCCTGGCACAACATAAATGCTATCTAAGTTTTGCTAATAATAAAAGGTGTGTTTTCAATAACTTTGCTTTTATACTTAATAGTCACATCACATTTGGTAATATATTTTTTATTTTGATCATGTAATAATAATTTAATCTAGTGCACACATATATTTTGTAACATTAAGATACTTAAGGTCACAGGAAATAAAATGGATTTTTAAAATTAAATATTTTTTTCAAAGAAAAATGACAGGGTGATTAACAAAAGAATAAAAGAACTCAAATAATAAAATATATTCTATTAGGATTAAATTATATGAGGAAAAAAGAAAGAATGTGGGAATAAGGAGAAATCAGTGATGTAAATTTCTGACTGAGGTTGTATGTATTTTGAAATTGATAGTTATGGTAGGTTTCTAGTTATTATGGGTATTTAGAGTTTATAGGGTATGCTTACAAGAATGACAGAACACTTTTTTTAAGAGTGTCAATATTTAGAGTGCTGAAAATTGCACTCTCATAATTAATCCTATGAAAAATTTTAATATCCACTTAAAAATGTGCAAGGCAGAGTACAGTTTTACAAAATTCTTTTGCAGGGATATGAAGACCACTCCTCCAGCAAACTATGTGTCCATTTTCCTATACTCTTGTCTATGGAGAGTGTAGACTATTTTTACAGCACCTCAGGTGGCTAGATTGAGAATATTCACTAGCTGTTAAGAAGGTCTTAAATCTCAATTTGAGTTTGCTAGGGCTTTACATGCTTCAAAAAACCTTTCCAGTATTTACTAAACAGTACCTTTACTACTGATAATAAGTTCTATATGTTTACTACATAACTTGTTTACAAATGTTGGCTCCCCAAAATATTGTGCTGCATGGAAAGAGAAGGTACAAGAGAATCACTTTTGTCAGTACCTTTCTCTGAGAACACGGATGAGACTGTATCTTTTCCTCTAACAGCATGCTAGGCAGAGCTCCCACCCTTGATGGGATATCCACATCAATCTTTTGTCCCATTTTTTTTTGCAGTGGAAAGGGAAAGTTGACAAGATGCAAAAAGGGGACTTGGCCTGTAAAACACACATCAGAATGTGTAGCTTTCCAACTACAGTCCCTGCCAACCACCGATTTATCCAATTGACCTGAAGCAGTAATCCTTCCCTTGTTTTGTTTTCTTCTGCTATGGAGAATAAAGTCTTGACCATAGATTCAAAATTGACAGGTGGGTAAAAAGACCACCAATGTCACCATCTGCATCAATGATCCTGTCCATTAATGTACATAATTATGAATTTCTTTCAGCTCTCTTATTCACAGAGAAAACATTAAGGAATACAGTCTAAAATGTAATTTGATTTTGAATTTCTTTACATGTTTTTTCTCCTCCAAATGAGAGGTTCAATCTGGCCAATATAAAATTTTATATGATTTTATGTGCCAATAGCTATTATTTGTATAAAATCATTTAGCAAAAACTAAAACTTAAGGAATGTATTAAATTAATGTACATACATTTACAAAATATATGTACTTTATGTTACCATTCATCCCTAGACTGGTCACCTATAGGCAGTGACTCCTCTGATTTCTTTAGCTCTTTCCAAATTTACCTATTGTAGGTATTTGTAGGCAGTCCACTGGAAAGAATGCATTTAAGGTAAAACATTCATTGCTGAGAAATGTGAGTGTATTATGATTCTAGGAAAATGTATTTTTAATTTACAAAAAGTCCTTAATAATTCACAGAAGTAACTCAAATGGAGAAATATAAGTCATCAAGTTAAGGTTCACTGGGGGTGAGGGGATAGAGAGAAAGTGTATGTGTGACTACTCCCAGAGACCTCAAATCATACTTTATAGGGAATTATCCATTCTGGTGATGAAAATACTTATAAAAATTATTTTTTTAATTGCACTTAGGGGCAATTTTTTTTTCCTAACAGAATATGCTGGCACACACTTCTACCAACGAGTTAGAAATAACAGATTGAGCTAAAACACTTGTTAAAATAAAATAAATAAATGCAAGTAACACTTACTCTTGCAGAGGAGAACATATATAGCCGCAAGCATGGTTATAACCACGGACATAACTTGAAGATGGAGGATATGCTGGAAAATCCACACTGTTAGCTACGTGATTAAAAAAAAAAAAAAAAAATGAAGCCTATTTCACAAAGATTCTATTTCAAATAGCATATTTTAAAAGACAGATGATATAGCATTTAATTTAATTTAGTTATTATCAGTACTGATATTAGTTTTATACATATATACCAACATGTTTGTAATATGCTTGTATACAGACCAAAATTGAGAAAATGCCAGTATAAGCACTACTGTCTTCTCAAATTTTCTCATGCTATTATCTCTAAAGATACTGTTACCTTTTACATACAAGAAAAAGTATTAAAAATATCATTTAGTTACTCTCTGAGATTTGAAGCAAAAGAAGAAATCACAAAGGAAAAGACTATTTCATTAGGATAGTGGGTTTATAGATACTTTTTTTGGTTAATCATTATTTATCATTATTTTTTAAAGACTACATTCTTTTTAATCTACTCATTTATATTTTAAGTTTTTATTTGAATTGCAGTTGGTTAACATACAGTGGAATATTAGTTTCAGGTGTACAATATATGTGATTCAACATTTACGTACATGTTAATCATCTTCTAAATAAAATATTTGACATGGTTATTTTGTCTATCAATAAAGATAGTTTAAATGCTCTTTTCTGCTGGAGCACCTGATGGTTAAGCATCCAGCTCAGGTCATGATCTCAGGGTCCTGGGACTGAGCCCTGGGACAGGCTCCAAATCCAGCATGAAGTCTGCTTGGGATTTTCTCTCCCCTCCCCCTGAACTCCCTCTGTAACATAAATAAATACATCTTAAAAAAAAAAAAAAGTTCTTTTCTGCCAATTCCCTATAGCTAATTCAACGTATAATTAAAAATCAGTACAGCTTGTTTTAGGAATTACGCAGCATAACTATATCGTATGTGAATGTAAAAGGGAGGTGATTTGATTATGATTGTTTATGATAATTACATACACTCTAAAACTATTTTTTAAAAATATATTTGTTTTTTGGGCACCTGGGTGGCTCAGTGGGTTAAGCCTCTGCCTTTGGCTTGGGTCATGATCCCAGAGTCCTGGGATTGAGTCCCGCATCAGGCTCGCTGCTCAGCAGGGGGCCTGCTTCCCCCCCCCCCCTGCCTGCCTCTCTGCCTATTTGTGATCTCTCTCTGTCAAATAAATAAATAAAATCTTTTAAAATATATATATATATATATATATATATATATATATATTTGTTTTTTCTGTGCAACTGAATCCTGCTTTTGTTGGAGAAGATGGATTTTTCTATATGATTTTAATATAAGCAATCAATTCTCTGGGAAATGCAATGTTAAACACTAGCTTAGGAACAGCTTAAGAGACGAATGTGGCTGAATGCATTTTCCACATTCATGACATATTTACCTCTTAACAGAGCCTACTGTGTTGGCATAGGGGTGCTGCCAGAGGTGATTTTAATGTATTTTTTTCTCTGTTTAAAATATGGAGGTTGTCCTTGTTTTTCTTTAAAACTTGTTGTTGTTGTTGTTATATTCCACAAACAAGTATGGGTCTTTTGTGAGGCATATGGTATGACAGCACAGATTTTGGAAAGTCAGAAGACTTGAGATTTAATTCTGGTTCAGGTGCTTATTACCTATGTAACTTAATTTCTGTGAACTTTAGTTTTGTCATTGGTGAAATAATGCACACAAAATATTTAGCTCAAAGCAAGCTGCATAGTAAGTTAAACAACAACAAATGGAAGAACATTAAGAAGAAAACTCAGTATTCATCAAAAATTCGTTTAAAGAAAATTGCTCAAAGCAGATTTGGTACTGATCACTGAGTCATTGAGTACTACCACTATTTGTTTATTTTAATTTCCGTAATTCTTTCTTACCTTCCCTTTGACACTAAAAATGAGATTGAAATGGTCTGCTTCAAAATATGGAAAATAACAGATCTACAATTCAGACACAGTATTTTGTGCTGTAGATGGTGAATAAAATTTATGTGCTCTCATGTAAGGAGAAGACAGCTCAATGACAACTGTGTGACACTACAAGACACACCTACAGAGAAGCGCTGAATCTCAGGCCTTACTGGCATGCTGCCACAGAACTGTGTTCGAGTGAGCGCTGTTAGCAGAATGATGACGCAGTCTGGACTCTGAAACTTAGAGGCTCAGAGACAGAGCAGAGCAACTGAAACCTTGCTGGAAAATAATAATTAACAGCACTTAACTGTCCTACTCCCAAGAAGTGTACACTAGAGAAGGCTATTCAGATAGGAATGGTGACATTTAACTGAAATCTGGAGAAAAACAGGGCTCTAGGCTACTGTCCTACCAAGTCCCTTCACCAGGAGTTACTGCATATATCTGAGTCCAAAGAACACTGTGATATGAACTGGTACGTTTTAAGTGAATAAAGCAAGTTAGGAAATGATTACACATTTGCATTTTACCTAGTGATACATTTTTGGAAGGGCAAAGGATATATCAAAACCTCTAATTTCTAAAAGAAACATAAGCACATTTATGTAAAGATTCATCTAATGAAAATTTCTTCAGGAATTTTATCACTTACTGGATATGCCCATTCTATACAATTCAAATATAACATAATATATCCAAAGATTAACTCTGTGTCTTGTAGTTTTTAAACATATGCTGTGAGATTTTTGCCTGCAAGTATCTGTCTATACCCAGTGTAGCATGGTACAAGCTACAAAAATACCAAGCAAGAGATGCCATAATTATTGACTGATGTAAATGGCACCTCCAGCATTGGGTAAAATGTTAGGATTCTTTGTCTGTATTATACATATGTTTATTGGTCTCACTAAGTAAATAAAAAAGTAAAAACTGAAAATACAGTATTTTCCAAACTGTGGGTTAAAGGAAAACACATTTATTAATGTCTCATACTAATTCCAAATGTGGGCAAAATGTTTCAACTTACAACTGATAATATCCATATTCCCTTCGTAGCGCTTGAAGTACACTAAGTCGATAAAGTCTCGGGGGGAAATTGAGCCCATGGCAAAACTCTGTGTAATGGTATGACATATGAATGTGTCCTGGAACAAATTAAACCATAAAGATTCCAACAGTTATTTGATATCTATTCTTTGTATCGCTTCCCAAAGAATTTCACTGCATACGTTAGCTACTATTCAGAAAAAGCAGGGCTTTGAAGCTATAAGAACTTATCATCAAATCAGCTTGCATTTTCTGTGTTAGAGGAACATTAGATATATAATTCTAAGTGCAAGGTAAAAAAAGCAGAAATAAACAAGTGGGACTACATCAAACTAAAAAGCTCTGCATAGCAAAGGAAACCATAAATAAAATGAAAAGGCAATATACAGAATGGGAGAAACATGATTTGCAAATCATATATCTAGTCAGGAATTAAGTACAGAAAATTTAGAATGGAATCTTGTCATCTACTCTAAATTTTTAGATGAAGAAATCGAAAACTAAGAGATTAAATCATGCAAAACTAGAGGTCAGTACAGAACTAGAACCCATGTTCCTGATTCCCAGGACAATACTATCTCTACCAGTCCACACTGGCTATACAATATATTCTGAAAAATACATTGGTTTAGCACCGTGGTGCCTCAGATCCTACCTCTCTGCCTGCACCCTGTCTTGACCTCCCCACGTGGCTCCTAGAGGTGTGCCATGGACTTGTGAGTAATAAACTTCTCATTTTGATTTCTCTTGTGGTCTTTTGTTGAAACGTGGCTCACCATCTGGGACCCTCTGCTCCATTTAACAAATGCCAATTTAACAAAGTGGGAACAGTCCTCCTCTCCCAGGCTGTGACTAAGGATTAATGCACTGCTGTTGATCGGATTTGTCTAGTGTTGGATGACATGTGTTTGATCACCCCCATAGCCCTAGAGCAGGAATCCTTCCCTCACTAATGGGGGTGAATGAATCAGTTAAAACACATACCTGGAGACTCATACTATTATAGTCATAGGAAGGTAAAGTATTTCTTACAGTGTAATGCTACTTAGAGATACGCAGTATATTGGAAACAACACGGAATTTGGAATCTGGAGATCAAGTGTTAAGCCATGATTCTACTACGTACTGGCTGTGGTGACCTTGGGCAAATCACATAATTTCTCTGAATCTGTTGCCAGGTTTTTCTGATGCCAAATCTAGTATTCTTTCCATTATTAAAGCTGACTTGCAGCAATAGCAGAAATATATGAAGTATGAATTGAACTGTACAATCAGTCATGAAAGAAACAGTCCAATGTTTGAATTTTAATTTCTGATGGACTATGTTTCTCAAACTGAATGTTTAAATCCCAAGAGGGTAGTGGAAAGGTGTTTTTTTGTGGGTAAGAACTTCAGGATCCTCCTACAAAATGAAACATTTACTTTCCTTGGGTTTTCTACAACCTCTCCCCAATCCCAAGCTTTAAAATAAATTTAATAAAAGGAGGCAAAGGTAACCTACAGAATTTTCTTTTTTTTTTTTTTTTTAATTTGTCAGAGAGAGGGAGGGAGAGCGAGCGAGCGAGCACAGGCAGAGTGGCAGGAAGAGGCAGAGGGAGAAGCAGGCTCCCCGCCAAGCAAGGAGCCCGATATGGGACTCGATCCCAGGACACTGGGATCATGACTCGAGCTGAAGGTAGCCGCCCAACCAACTAAGCCACCCAGCCATCCCCAGAATTTTTTTTAAAGATTTTGTTTATTCATTTGAGACAGAGAGATACAGAGAGAGATAGAGCAGGAGCAGTGAGGAGAAGCAGAGGGAGAAGCAGACTTCCTGCTGAGCAGGGAACCCGACGTAGGGCTCCATCCCAGGACTCGAAGATCATGACCTGAGCCGAAGACAGATGCTTAACCATCTGAGCCACCCAGACACCCTCACCTACAGAATCTAAGTAAATGATAAAGTGATGGCAGATATGTGAGACATTTGTTTTGATGTGTGGAATGTGGCTTGGAGACATAAAGGACCAAAGACCTGGAATTTTACAAATGCAATTATTTGTGAAAATCCTAAAAGTCTGCTTTATGACTCAATTTTTCAAAACAGCTTATTGAAGGGCACCTGTGTGGCTCAGTTGGTTAAGCATCTGCCTTTGGCTCAGGTGATGATCTCAGGTTCCTGGGATTAAGCCCCACACTGGGTTCCTTGCTTGGTGGGGAGTCTGCTTCTCCCTCTCCCTTTACCCTTTCCCAACCACTTATGCTCCCTCCCTCTGTCTCAAATAAATAAATACAATCTTTTTAAAAAATCAGCTTATTGAGGTATAATGTGCATACCACAAAGTACAGCAGTCTTAATAAATAAGAGGTCTATAGTGTGCTGCCCTAATTCTCTCTTAAATTCAGTCTTCTTTTCTCTCACCTCTATGACTTAAACTTTCTACTCTAATTACCTGTATTTTTCTTTTCTTTGTTTTTATTCTTCCTCTTCAACTATTTAATTGAAATAAAGTATTTGAGATAAAGCATTGCTGAAACTACAATCATATTACTTTATTCCATACTGTATCCTTACTCTTGAGAAAAGTTACGTGCTGTTTGCTCTTAACTCCCTACAGTATGTGTCTGCATTATTCCTGTTATCTAACGTATTATAATTTAGATAAATCTACTGATTTCCTATCAACAAGGATAGAAAAATCAACAATGTTTTTCCACCTAATGGAGGAGATGAATACATAAAGTTCAAACCCCTCAAGACCTGGGGCGCCTGGGTGGCTCAGTGGGTTAAAGCCTCTGCCTTCGGCTCAGGTCATGATCTCAGGGTCCTGGGATTGAGCCCCACATCGGGCTCTCTGCTCAGCGGGGAGCCTGCTTCCTCCTCTCTCTCTGCCTGCCTCTCTGCCTACTTGGGATCTCTGTCTGTCAAATAAATAAATAAATCTTTAAAAAAAAAAAAAACCCTCAAGACCAAAGACACACATCTGCAAAAGCCAGCTAGATTCAGGACATGCTAAGCCTTTACAACAGAATCAAGCTAATTAGAATTAAACTTTTGACTAATAAAGAGGGAAGTTTTAAGACTTTTATAAAGCTTTCAATGAGAGCCTATAAAATATGAAGGGTCTACATCACACTGATGTAGACATCAGTGTCTACATCATACAGGTTTAATATGCTCAAATCACCAATAAAACCAAACATATATTGATATAGTAAAAATCCAATATCAGACAACAAATTACCGAATCAATCCTGTGTACCATATTGTACACCTTCAGTGATTTATCCCATGTAACTCTGTTTTCAGGTTTGTAGAGGAAATCAGACAGTTTAGATGTTGATTCTGGAATTATTCCTTCGACACGATATCTGTAGTTAACAAAATAGAGAAAATCAAAATTAAACAAGCTTTGCCTAAGCTCAAAATATAATGCTATCATAGTATAAAGAAGGCTAATTTCTCTGCTTTCAGCAGGGAGCCTGCTTCCTTCTCTCTCTCTGTCTGCCTTTCTGCCTGCTTGTGATCTCTGTCTGCCAAATAAATAAATAAAATCTTTTTAAAAAAATAAAATTATGGGCACCTGGGTGGCTCAGTGGGTTAAAGACTCTGCCTTTAGTTCTGGTCATGATCTCAGGGTCCTGGGATCAAGCTCCGCATTGGGCTCTCTGCTCAGCAGGGAGCCTGCTTCCTCCCACCCCTTGCCTGCCTGTCTGCCTACTTGTGATCTCTTTCTGCCAAATAAATAAATAAAATCTTTAAAAAAAAAAAAAGAAGGCTAATTTAGCAAACAGGAAAGAACACTTGAAAGTAGTATCAGCAATTCAAAACACTAATATTCAATTGGAAGTAGCCAGGTTTATTTAAATAATCACTGTAATAATTAATATAAATCATTTCAAAATGTATTTTTCTACAAACCTTATTTATACTGTTTATAGTTGTCTTTTTAGAGGGGGCTACTTTCTTTTAGGATTTTTCTAAAATCTTTTTCATAAATATTTGCCTGCCGTATTTATCATAAGCCAAAGTAACTGATGAGAAGTTTGTGTGGTTACACATTATCTTGTAGCCCCAATTCTTAATTAAAGGATGTAATGTGTCTAAAGCAGTAGTCAGCAAATTTTTCAGGCCAGATGGTAAATAATTCAGACTTTGCTGGCCACATGATCTGTGTTGCAACTATTCAGCTTTGCTAGGGTGGCAGTAAAGCAGCCAGAGACAATATAGAGTGATTGGGCATGTCTGTGTTACAACTGAACCTTGTTCATAGACAGTGACTTTTGAATTTCATTCATTTTTAAGATGTCAGGACTTGGATAAGTCCATCACTGAAATTAGATATGGTTATCCATCAATTGAATTAAGACAATGTGAGAAAACTGGATTAAAACTCACTATTTAGCAGAAGGTTGTTGAATAAAAATGAAGTCTGAATGATACTGGCTGTCCTTTTCTCCCTGTTAATGATTCTTTTCAAACTGAGAGGATAGGTTTAAGTAAAATCAAAATTTCTAAACCTCTAAAATGTTAAAAGTACTGGGGGAAATGAGATAAAAACCAAATACTATTATTAGTCTAAATAATTGTCATATTTATAAATGAAAACTGAAACTTTGTTTTTATGATTTGGCAAACAAATAAGGAATTCATTTGACTATTTCTTTGTATGTTAATTTCTCTTTAAATCTCAGTTAGTCCTTAATTTTCTTTATGAGATAGCCTCAAATTTCCTTTTTTTTTTTTAAAAGATTTTATTTATTTATTTGTCAGAGAGAGAGAAAGACAGAGCACAACAAGCAGGGGAGCAGCAGGCAGAGAAAGAAGCAAGCTCCCTGCTGAGCACGGAGCCTGATGTGGGACTCCATCCCAGGACCGTGGGATCATGACCTGAGCTGAAGTCAGCTGCTTAACCACTGAGCTACCCAGGCGCCCCTCAAATTTCCTTACTTTGTAATGTTTCCTTTCTTCAGATCTATAAAGTTTTTAAGAGTTTATTATTAAGCTCTGAGTAAGATGTGAGAAAACAACCTGAAAAATTATCAGGTCCTGTGAAAAAGAAATCAAATGTAATACAGTTAAAATTTAAGTACAAAACTATGAAGGGATTTATATATATTACCATGGATTTTTTTATTAATCTGTTCTCCCTTTAATTATACTATAAACTTTGAAGATAAAAAGTTTTGAACCTTTTTGTATTTTTTTTTACCTTTTTATATTTCTAACTAATATATACAGATATTCCTTGATTTACAGTGAGGTTACACTGAGATAAACCATTGTAAGTTGAAAGTTTCTTAAGTCAAAAACATATTTACTACACCTAACCAACATCATAGCTTAGCTTCACTTGTGGTAATCTAACACAAAGTCTGTATTATAAGAAAGAGTTGACTATCTCATGTGATTTAGGGAAGGGTCCCTAACATGTATGTAAGTTTATCAGCATTCGAGGATTTGAGATTTTTCGTATCTACTGTTTAGGACAGGGTTTGGCAACTATGGTCTATGGGTCAAGTCTAGACTACTTCCTGTTTTTTTAATTAGTTTTATTGAAACACAGCTATACTTACTCATTAATGTATTGTTTGTCTACTAATGTTAGTGTCTTTGTGCTATAAGGCACAAAAATGTATTATCCATTTATGCATTGTGCAGCAGCACAATAAATAATGGCAGAGCTAAGTAGTTGCAACAGAGACCAGAGCAGCTGCAAAGCCTAAAATATTTACTTACTTTCTACCCCTGGTTTAGGCCATCTACTCAATGGCTGATTTGTTTATTTTCCAGTCATTCATAAAGGTTAGAAAAGTATAAGTTACAGGTATTATATGACTATAAGGCAAAAATAATTTTGCTTTTTGGAAGATTATAAAACATAGTTAAAGTTGTGTCTTGGGCAGAGGATAGGCTACTACTCAAAAATTACCTTTTCTTAATTCACTAATTGGAGGTATATTAGAGTTTGTGGCTTTTAAAAACATGTAAATATCAAGCCTCTTTGAAAACACAAAACACTTACGTGTATTGAGTACTTGAGTCTAATCGCTTCTTGGCCTTTTGGCTAAGATCAAGTGGAGTACTTGAGTCTATCACTCAATGAACAATTCAGTATCCACTGGGTTCAAGGCTCTTCAGAGATATCAATTTTGTCATACTTGAATCTAAGAACTATATTTTTATATATATTGATCATTAAGATGAACAGCTCATTAGATATTTTATTATGACTTATAATAAAGCTTTGTTCTCATTACACCGTGAAGTGACTTCAGGTCAAATTAAAAATATTTTAACTATTTTCTCTTGTCTTTTACAGTTTCTGAAAAACTTTAGCTGGTATATGGAATAACTGATAGATTGGTATACATTAAGTTACACTTTTTACAGACCATACATTTCACAAAGCTTTCAGGCTGCAGCGGAAACCTTTAAATGTGTGGATTTGTATCAACATACTAATTTTAATGTCTCCAAGGCACCTATAGTCTTCTATGATTTTTGTGAATGAATGCCAAGAAAGTAAGTAGGAGGATGAGGGAGGAGGAAAAATAATGTAAAGTGTCTATTTTGGCACACTAGAGTTGTAAACTTGGGGAAGTGCCTATAAGATGATAAAATAGTCACGGGTTTTTAGTGATCATATTTTTGTCATATCCTATGTGATTATTAGGGTTGGAGGTGGGAGTTCCAGAGTAGCTATGTAAAGATTTTAGTAAACCCTCCTCCATAGTGAAAGAACTGATGAAAATTAAAGAAACAACTACTTAAATTCTCTAGAAAATGAACTAAGGGCATGCAGGAAATGGAGAAACAATTATTCAAGAAAATCTACTAAATCTAGGTAGGAAAAGACTGTAGCATTTGAGCCACAATCGGCTTCTAGCCAACACCTCCTCACCCCCGGAAGCCAAGGAGGACCTCCCTCCCCCATTAACTCCCAGTCTAGGGCTATGGTTTCATCCTAGGAGAGGCAGGATACTGACATCTCTCATTCTCACACCCCTCAACTCACGCTACTATACTCTATGCCCAGAAGGCACTGCTGAGAAGACTGGAGCTTCCTTATCCCCACCCAGAGTTTACTGATAGGGTGAGGGCTCTGTCCAAGGCAGTCAATACTGGGGCCTATTTCCCCTTCCCCCCACAAGAGGGGCAAGCTGAAGCCATGGTACCATTTCTCCCCAATACCACCCTCACGTCCCCTTTCTGCTCATGGATGGAGGTGTCACTCAGCTCAGGCAGTAGTGCATAGGTTCTGTTCAGGGGCAAAGGCAAGACAAAATGAGCCGGCAGCATCTCAGCTGTGCCTGAGAAAATGGATTTCATTTGGAATAAAATGTGGAGAAATTTTTGAAAAAAAAAATTTTTGTTAGTGAACAATCAGAAGAATTATGTGGAACTAATGCAAAAGCACAAGAAGACCAGAAGTAGGGAGAGATACAATTAGACGAACAACGTAAGATCACACTCATCTCTGGCGGGGGAGTTGGGGTGCGGAAGGGCTGTGCATATGCAGCAGACTGCTCTCACTCAGAGCAAGAGGAGTGGGTACCTTCTGTTGCACCTATTCAAGATATCAGAATGGAGGTATGAGGATGCTTTTACTCAGAGCCATCAGAGCAGACACATTAGGCTGCCCCTATTAGAGTCATTAGAATGGATGTACTAGGATACCCCTACTCAGAGCAATCAGAGAGCATGTACCAGGCTGTGTCTACCTAAAGAAGAGGGGATGTACTTGGCAGCCCCTACTCAGAGCAATCAGAATGGGTACTAGGATGCCCTGGTTAGGAGTTACCAGATTGTATGTCCCAAGCTGCCCCGTACAGAGCAATCAGGATGTACTGGAATGTCTCTAATTAAAAGAATCGGAAGGGTGTTATACTAGGTTGCCCCTCTCTGAGCAATCAGACTGGATGTACTAGGCTGCTTCTCTGCAGAATAATCAGAGTGTATACACTAGGATGTCCTTACTCAGAGCATTCTTTTTTTTTTTTTTAAAGATTTTTTGTTTATTTATTTGACAGAGAGAGAGAGATCACAAGTAGGCAGAGAGGCAGGCAGAGAGAGAGGAGGAAGCAGGCTCCCTGCTGAGCAGAGAGCCCGACGTGGGACTCGATCCCAGGACCCTGAGACCATGACCTGAGCCGAAGGCAGAGGCTTTAACCCACTGAGCCACCCAGGCGTCCCATACTCAGAGCATTCTTATTGGATGTACCAGGCTGCCACGACTATGGAGTAATCAGAGTGAATGTAAAAGACTGCCCACTCAGAATAATTATACTGGATGTACCAGACTGCTCCTATTTAGGAATAATCATACCAGATGTTCTAGGCTGCCCCTACTCAGAACAATCATACTAGATGTACTGGGCTGCCCCTGCTCAGAAACAACCAGAGTGAATGTACTAGGCTGTCTATTTTAGAAGCATTCAATGCAAGACATGGGTTGGTGACTTACAAGCATTTTCCAAGCTGAATATAGATTAATCAACAAAGAGCTGAAGTCTTACTGGCCTAGGAGACTGAAATATGATCTCTGACACATAAAAATTCTGACCACTTTAAAATAAAATCATACTCTTTGCTGCTGTTCTGGAAGACTATCTATATGCCCACAACTGTTCCTTCTGAGGAGTGACTAGCTACAGAACTTCAAGCTAGCTGTCCCTGGCTAAGTGCAGGACAAAATCATAAAACTGCTGAATTGTGAAAGCAGGCTGTGAACCACACACAGGTCCACCTGTAAAGGGTAAAGATTTTTTATCAGTTCGGGGGTCTGAAGCACAACTTGTGATCAGTAAACAGCTTATGTTGACTCTCCTATAGGGTAAAAGATAAAAACAAGGAAAAAAGTGATTCCGATAACATATGATCTATTTGCATTAATGTGATATCATGAGCGGTGAATGAACAACTCTTAAGAATAAGATTAAAGGGCACCTGGGTGGCTCAGCGGGTTAAGCCTCTGCCTTCAGCTCAGGTCATTATCTCAGGGTCCTGGGATCGAGCCCCGAATCAGGCTCTCTGCTCAGCGGGGAGCCTGCTTCCCCCTCTCTCTCTGCCTGCCTCTCTGCCTACTTGTGATCTCCCTCTCTCTCTCTCTGTCAAATAAATAAAATCTTAAAAAAAAAAAAGAATAAGATTAAAAATGTCAGCACAATTTCTCTTGGTGTAATTATATTTGAAATAACATTATGCTCAAAAATGTCCTTAAAAGCAGCTTTCAGAAAACAATACTTAGATCAGCCAGAGAAGTAAACTGGGATAAACTTTATTTTGTAGTGGTTCATTTAATGGAAAGGTGAAATGTTTGAAGGGCCACAAAATACTCCTATGATCAAGAAAATACCAATCTGCTTTTATAGTAATTATTTCTTGAGTTAGAAATTTCCTACCTTAATGAATTATTCACTTGACTTTTTTTTCCTGATTATCTTCAAGTTTGAAAATGATTAGTTGGTATATAATTG
Organism: Martes martes; assembly: GCF_963455335.1. NCBI lineage: Eukaryota > Metazoa > Chordata > Mammalia > Carnivora > Mustelidae > Martes > Martes martes. The sequence continues at coordinate 20,641,516 of NC_137901.1, read as the reverse complement.
CTCTAATGTATTAATATCATATTTCAACCCAGTGACTTTATAATTAATTTCTATTTCCTGATCACTATCAAGCAACGTTACATCTAATGAAGTAGCATTGAGTTCTAGATATATCAATGCCACCAAATTCAAAATGGCTATAAAAGGGAAATTGTACTTACAGATTTCCATGGAATTTTTTAGAAGCCTTGCTGGAAACAGTTATCTTTTTCTCAAAGGGGAATAAAAATCCAGAAATAAATTAGCTGTCAGATATGGAAAAAAAAGAAAAATAAAAACAAACAAACAAAAAGTAAAAATACATTTTTTGATTCATAAAAGAAAATATTTTTAGAAGTCTTTATGAATCGCTTCTCATTAAAAAATAAAATCTTGAAACATATTTAACTTGTTTTCTTACTGAAGTCTTAACCACTTTCCAGCCTGATGTGTCTTGACTGTAGTCTAAAACTTCTTGAGCAGTTTCTTGGGCAAGTGCCTTATAGTCCATCTACCTGCAAAGTTGTAAAACAGACAACTGTTAAGAACCATACAAAACAATTTTAAAATGTTGTATTACATTTTAGTACTATTTTTATAATATCTGTTACATTGTAATGAACAATACTTATTTTTATCAAGTTTTTACTTAATAATTGCTAAGTGTATGAATGAATGGCTTCTTCCCTAATCATAATCTTTCAAATGAGAAAATGTGGTATAGTACAAAGAGTAGGTTTTGGACTCAAGAAGACCAAGCTCAAGTCCTGTCTCTGCCACTAATTATGAACCACATTACTTAATTTTTCCATTTTCTGGGATAATAACTAACTGTAAAATTCATGTGAGGATTAAATGAGATAACGCATTTAAATGTCCTATCCCAATACCTGGCACATAATAGTTATTCAAGAAATCATTAATATTTCCAACAGCTTCATCATGCTTCTTTTCTCTTGTAAAGCATCATAATCTGTTAATCATGTGTTCTTTGGAATTAGTCTTTTAAAAGTGAGGGCGATGGCACTACATGATCTGACGTTTGGCTTCCACTCCAAAGGCAACTTCTGTCTTCTCTTCCATCTCAGCTCCAATCATATTGACCTGGCTGTTCCTCAGACACAACCAAGCATCTTCCTACCTCAGGATCTTTGTACTTGCTGTTCCCTCTGCCTGTAACATTCTTCCCAAATATGAATGACAGATTCCTCTTCATTGGTATCTTTGTTTAAATGTCTCTTCTTCAGACAAGATCAAGTTCAAATCAATTCAATATGAACATATTTACAAAACTCTTTACTAGTGATTAGGTAGGTGTGGCAAAACAGTTGAGTAAGATACTATTTCTGTTCTGAATGAGTTCAGAAAACTGAGTCTCATTGGTCCTTTGGTTCATTATCTAGTTTTCAGTTAGGGGAAGCTGGCTTGGATGGTGGAAGGAATGTGACAACACACAGCTGGATTCAAATCCTAACTTGGCCACTCACCACCAACTATATTATTTTGAATAAATTGCTTGACCTTTGAACTTCAGTTTTTACCTGTATAGATTGGGGATAGTAATACCTACCTCATGGGGTCATTATAAGGATTAAGTGAGTAAATATATGCAAAAGTGATTGAAACAGTGTGGGACTACTTGATGACCAGAAACATTAGTTCTTTTCTTGAAATGACACATTTAAATCCAACTTTTAAAAACCTCTCCAGGGGGGGCGCCTGGGTGGCTCAGTGGGTTAAGCCTCTGCCTTGGGCTCAGGTCATCGTCCCAGGGTCCTGGGATCAAGCTCCGCATCAGGCTCTCTGCTCAGCGGGGAGCCTGCTTCCTCCTCTCTCTGCCTGCCTCTCTGCCTTCCTCCTCTCTCTGCCTGCCTCTCTGCCTACTTGTGATTTCTGTCTGTCAAATAAATAAATAAATTCCCTAAAAAAAAAAAAAAAACCAACTCTCCAGGGGCACCTGGGTGGCTCAGTGGGTTAAGCCTCTGCCTTCAGCTCAGGTCATGATCTCAGGGTCCTGGGATAGAGCCCCGCAGAGCGCTCTCTGCTCAGCAGGGAGCCTGAGTCCCCCCACCTCTCTGCCCACTTGTGATCTCTGTCAAATAAATAAGTACAATCTTAAAAAATAAATAAATAAAATAAAAATAAGAAAACTCTCCAAAGAGCTGCCTCAATAAACCTTAAAGTTTAATTACCGCAACAGTGTCTTAGTTAACTCTCATTTAAGCTCTAGGTTGGATCACAAATCTACTTTCTCTTGTTCTCCAGCAAGGCATAACACCTACTTGACATCTATATTTGAAAAGCTTTAGTAAACCATTACAACTCCTTTTTCCTAGTAAGACTTTAGATTTCTTTACCTTTCCTAATAGATCTAGTCCAGAATTTTAATAATTATTGGGACTCTTCTCCAAATCCTTGTGGAGATCTCCATAACTCTTAACCTGTGAAGGAACAAAGTAGAATTATTTTGATCCATGAATTAGGTCAATATATTTGATCACTTCCTTTACATTTTCTCAGCGTCTTTTATTTTTAGTTTATGTCCTCATTAGGAAACATTTGCTCTATATGTCCATGATGAAAGAAAAAGATAGTAAGAGAAATGTTAATACTGGTGTTTATGAAAAGAACCTTTAAGAAATTATCTTAGGGCACCTGGGTGGCTCAGTGGGTTAAGCCTCTGCCTTCGGCTCAGGTCATGGTCTCAGGGTCCTGGAATCGAGTCCCGCATAGGGCCCTCTGCTCAGGCGGGAATCTGCTTCCTCCTCTCTGCTCTGCCTGCCTCTCTGACTACCTGTAATCTCTATCAAATAAATAAATAAAATCTTAAAAAAAGTCATCTTAAAGAAGGACAGGTTAAAAAGACATTCAGGTGGAATGTAAATAAAGATGTCTAACTTTTTAAGCTCATGCCAATAACAGTCCCAGCTAGTCCCCGACTTGTGCTTTTCCCAGCACATATAACACAGTTCTTTATTTCCAATCTTGATATTGAGTGATCTAGAAAAGGCACCAGTTATTGGCACATAGCACTAGACTATAAGCTCCTGCAGGGGCTTCTATTCATTTTCAAATCACTAGCACTTACTTGCACAATAAATGTGTTTAATTGAACCCCTTAACTGAGTATTATAGCTTGTGGACTTTTTCATTTGCTAAGAAAACAAAGAAAGGTTAAGTTTAGTGGGCTAGAGAGGGTGAGAAGAGAGCAAAGAGCAAGACTACAGCTGCATTACCTGGTGATGTAACGTGAACTGGAACATATTCAGGCGGAGTAATGGTCAAGGATATCTTCACCCATAGGGTCAGTGGAAAATAAACATAAACCAATATTGAGACGGCATCTTTTTTTGATACACCACTTGGTTGAAACTGGATTCTTCGCACCTCATATCCTGTCCCAGCCTCGTAGACAGATTCACACATGTTGTTACTGGGTCTTTACATCTGTTTGTATAATCTCCCTTTTTCTGGGCTGCCTGACTGGGTCCCCAAATCCGTGCTGGGTCACTGCCATTCTTCCCTGGGAATCAAGGTCCCCAAGGAATTTGTTAAATCCCACCCCTGGCCAAACGCCCTCCTCCAATCCCGCCTAGGCTGAGTGTGACGGGCTGGCTGCAAGCCCAGGAGCGCCGGCTCAAGAATGGGATGTGGGAGGCAACTGAGGAAGGGGGGAAGGAAGTGGTCCGGGGAGCTACCCCTCCAACCCCAGCTGGAGATGGTGTCTTATCCTGGAAGGGGGTGCTCCGAAAGCTTGAAGGCTGAGGTCAAAATGGCAACCGCCAGCGCCCCTCAGTCTCCTTCCCCACCTCATCCCCCTTACTCCCGGGGAAGCCCGCGGAGAGAAGCTCAGCCTGTCGTCAGCGCTGAGTGGCCCTGAAGAGCGGTGACGGAGGTGGGGAGCGCGTGCTGGGGAGCGACGGGGATGCCGTCCGGAGGCCCCCACCCGCACCCCCAGCCAGAAAGATGAGGAGGGAGAAACTACACTTCCCAGCATGGAGTGCTACCAAACGCCCCGCAGCTCCCCCTTTTCCTGGCGGCCCCCTCCCCTGGCCCAGCTGCCCCAGGCGCCGAGCGCCACGCATGCGCACCGCAAGCCAGCGCCATGTTGGATCAGTTTGAAAGCGAGCGCGGGCGTCGTGCTCCGCTGTGACGGCGGAGTAGGCTTCGAGCAAGCGGAGCCTAAGGCGGGGCGGTGTCCGGGTCGGGGATGCTTTGTCGCGTCTTCCGTCCGGTAATAGGCGCGGACTTTTGGTGGAGAGTTGTGGACGTGTGCGTTTTTATCTCTTTTGGTTGGTGAGTTTGGCCCCAAAAGGGTGGATTTTCAAGAGGCTCCCCATCCCACAGCCCGTGGGAAAGTCTGGAAGCAGGGTGGCGCGGAGGGGAGAGGAAGACGTCTCATGAGGGAGAGCGCGATGGACATTCCGGGTGGGAAGAAAACACCTTTCTCGGGAAGCTCCCGAGAGCGGGGCAAGGTCCCGGAACGAGACGGAGGGGACTTGACGTGGGCCTCTTGAGACTCCAGGCGTCTATTGACGAGGGCGGGGCGGGAGGGGGTTGGGCTTTACGCGCGGTCACCTCAGAAAAACTCCGTCCGCCCACGGGGGAGCTCACGGTTGCTGCCTAATAAATGGTTCTGAGTGGAAGTACCTAACTGAGGCCTGTGTCTGTGACTGCCGGGGGTGCTGGAATGCCGAAGGGGGGGGGTGTTTTCTAGGAAAGGGCGGAAGGGTTGAACCCCAACGCGTCGGGTGGGGAGAGATGCTCTCGTGCGGGGGCGCCAGCGATTCTCGCTCTCCGGGCTCATGAAGGCTTGTCGTTTTGCTGTAGAATAAACAAATGTTCGGTGTCAAAACAGAAATCACAGAGCTGTTGTTTCTAGGAAGGTGTTCGTTTCCGGTGAGCTGTACCCATTGTTTAACACTGAACATTCTGTTTTTGAATCGAAGGTAGTTGAAATTTTTTTGCCATTCGTTTAGCATTTTATTCTTCGGAATGATGGATTTCCTTTTGGAGATAAGAACGGAAGTGTTTGCGGAAGAAATGGTAAGATACATGGATTTGCTTCCAAATCATCCTGTGGCGGAAGTGGGTAGAAGTGGCTGGATAGAAGTTGGGATATGAAAAAAAAAAAAAAAGAAGAAGAAGAAGTTGGGATATGTTAGTAATTGTTTGAAGAAGGGGGATGGGTGCATAAGGTTATATTAAACTCTTCGTTGTACTTTTGTATACTTTTGGAAGCTTTCCACGATAAAAATTGACTGTGGATTTTCTTTCTGCCTCCTGTGAATTAAAATAAATGTTCTCACCCATTTGCTGAGAACTTCAGTCTAACAGCTTTATCTTTTAGACGTTTGTTTTTGTTTTCAAAACTAAGTTGGTGACCTGTACTGTGTTGGAATAAGGGAGAAAATGTTTGGTAAAGCGGTATTTACTTGAGAAACTTTAGACATCATTAGTGAAAGGGGTAAAGAAAGAACAAAGATGATTTAGTCTAGCTATTCTTTAGAGATAGACCAACACCACAGCATTCAGGGAAATCAAAGAGGCTAAAAAACTGTTGTGTTCTGCTGCTGCTGCCCCTGACTGCTGTCAGCTCTCTTGCAGAGCAGATGCAAGCTGAGGCAGGATGATGTTTTACTCTATCTTTAAATGGAAAACTTTCAATATTTTAAAGTCAAATCTGATAGTTATTAAGACTCCATTAAAAGTTGTTACAACTTAAACATTCCCAAAATTATAGCCGAAAGTTAAACATAGTAACTTTAGAACATTATAGGGTGTATTAAGTCCTAGACAATAATTTTTCATTTTTAATACAGAAGATCCATTTCCACTGGTCTAATTTTTTAAAAGAATGTCACATCATGTACTGAAGCCTTGTTATCTTTTACTTTTTCAAATTCTCTCAATTTTAGTGATGGAAAAACAGCGAGAAGAATGTGTTGTCAATTTCCAAATTATCTAAGTCTCTTTTGAAAGAGAGGGTGAATATGTTTAACATAAGTGGAAATGGTAAGAGTATTGCCATAAATGGTGAGACAATGATAATATCTTAGGAAAAGAGCATTTCACTAACTCAATAAACTTGGTAGTTTATTTCTTTATGCTAAATATTATAAATTATTTTGTTCTTGAGTTTTGCTGGGAGAAAGATTTGGCTAAAGATACATATTGACATTTACAGCATTGAAAGTGAATATTCTTCTCTATTGTTTCTTCTTGTTTCTAATATCTCATTCAATGCCTTTAAAAATTTATTGAGCACCTACTATCTGTAATGCATGATAGTAGGCTTATGAAATGAAAAATATTCTAGATAGGGGAATGTTAGGTATTGTGATGTCATAGAATCTATCCCCATAAGAAAATACTGTACCTCAGAAGTTTTTAGGGCTTAAAAATTGTGAGTACTCTTCCCTTGGTACTATGCTCAGATAATTATGTATACAAAATTCCAGGAACATAGTAGGTACTCGATAAATGTTTCTAAATCAATGATGAAGGAACTCACAATAATGACAATAATAGAAAATCTGTAATGTTCATTGCCTTAAACGGATGATAGAAATGGATTTTATTCTTTAAAGAAGATTATAAAAAGTTTACATATTTAGTAATTTGTCTCTGTATGGCTGTTAATCCTTTTAATGGAACCTTAACCTATTGTTTTTGTATTACAGTTTTTGCGAGAAATGAATAGAAATAACCCATTTTGAGGAAGCCATGGCAAAGTCAATTACAAAACACAGAGTTTGTTCTCGGCAATCTTCAGTATCTTCTCTGTTAGCAAGCTGCAGCCTGGGTGGTAGTAATTCCTCTAAATCTGATGGCTCTTTTCAGTATAAGGATAAACTGTATAGTTCTGCCTCTCAGGCTCTACAGGCCTATATTGATGATTTTGATTTAAGCCAAATGTATCCTGGTACAAGCACTGGAAAGATTAACATTGATAGATGTTCTAATATGCCAGAATTCTCCAACTATATTTATAAACCAAACAACGGTATGCTTTTATTCTTTATTTTATTTTATTTTTGTCCACTGATTTGAAGTATTTGAGAGATGTAGTCTTGAAAAGCTAGACACTTTTTTTTCTTCCTTTGGGGTAAAAATGACTTTTATAATATTGAGGTCTGGATATTTTTCTTAAATGGTTCTGTAATTCTCTGAGTCTCATGAATTTTCAGCTAAAATCTTGTGATCGTGGAGGGAAGGTGATGAGTATAACTAATAACAGCAGATGGTTGATCCTAAACCCTTAAGCTGTTTTATTACAGCATAATGGAAACAGCATTGACATGGTGGTTCTAGGTTTCATTAACTAGGTTAATGACTTTAAACAAACCTGTCTTTCTGAATTCATTCTTGATTAATCCCAATTAATAAGACTCTATTAGTCTTCCTGATCTGTATTCTGTGGGATAATGTATGAGATGTTAAAAGTTTTACCTTGATAAGCCTTCCACAAAGACAAGTTTGGAAAATACATCTGTTGATAACCCGGGTAACACTTAAATAAGTACTTATGGAATGGGCCTTGTATGGAAAAAATTTGCATTCAACTCTTTAAAGTATGTGGGCACTATATTCCAGAAGAGTATTAGAACAGCTGTTCTTGGGCACCTGGGGGGCTCAGTGGGTTAAAGCCTCTGCCTTCGGCTCGGGTCATGATTCCAGGGTCCTGGGATCGAGCCCTACATCGGGCTCTCTGCCTGGCAGAGAACCTGCTTCCTTTCCTCTCTCTCTGCCTCTCTGCCTACTTGTGATCTCTGTCTGTCAAATAAATAAATAAAATCTTAAAAAAAAAAAAAAAAGAACAGCTGTTCTCTTTGTGTTAATGCTGTTGCAGGTTTAGTAGGCAGAAAGCAAACTTTTTTTCCACTGGTTTGGTGCATATTTTTCTTCAAGGTGGCAGCCAATGTTAAGTGACCAATATTAATGTGATTGTATTAGTGCATCAGGTATGATGAGAACAGTTGAAGAAATAGTAATTTAAAGAACAAGGAAAAATTTAGGAGTTGGAGAGAAAAGTGTAGAACTTAGATAAAGTAAGTTAGAGAGATAAAAAGAAAAAGCACATTGTATTTCATCAACCTATATCTTTTATACTTTGAATCAAAGCTTTAGTGAAGATAAAGGGAAGCAGCAAAAATGAATCTTAAATTCTTAATTCTATTTACTGTTGAGTATTATGAAGTATTGTTATATGTAATGTAGGAAAATAAACAGAACTGTGCTTTGTTTTTCAGCTTTTGAAAATCTTGATCCCAAAAAAAGCTTCTCGTCTTTATCGTGTAGAAGAATGACTGTTAATGACATAGACTGCATTAGCCTAACAACTGATGATCTATTAAAACTTCCAGCAGATGGGTCATTTTCTTTAACTTGCATTGGATCAAGTCACCGAAATAGCAAGAAAAACAAGAAATGCATTCGAAGACTGAGCTCATTGGATACTGAAAAGAATCAAAATTTTCAAGAACTTTCCACTCCCATGTGCAAAGATAACTTAGATACTCCTGTTGTATACATAAATAAAAATGGAAAGCAACGTGGTAGGCTAAAAAACCCAAAACTTGTGAATAAGACTAATAAGTACGTTTCTGATCCATCTTTATCATTTTCCAAGAAGTTGTCTTTCAAAGACAGTTCAGAACAGAAACTTGAAAAGAATTACCCAAGATGGCTCACTAGCCAGAAATCTGACCTTAATGTTTCAGGAATAACTAGTCTACCTGATTTCACATACCCAGTCTGGCTCCACCATCAAGACTTGCTACCTGATACAAATAGTCAAAAAAGGATTTCTAAAATATTTAAAGAAGATCAGTGTTCCCCTAGACATAGTTACCAGGCACAAAGAACTTCTCGACTTATGAATAAATTAGATAGTTTTGAGTATTCTTTTGAACCCTCAAACATTTCAGATTCCTTGAGTGATGATAAAGGATTAGTTAATGAATATAAATATGATTCCGAACATAGCCAGTGTCAGTGTGAGAATCCACTTCTCCCAGGACAAACCAAAAAGCCGTTCAGTGGTAATTGTTTTGTTTTGTTTTGCTTTGTTTTTAAGAACCAAAGGAAGTGCTATAAATTTGACCTAATGTCTAGGAGCTCTTATGCTATATTCTTGATGTAATGATGAGATGATAAATCTTTTGAACACTTATGGTCTTCTTTTGTGTAGCATTTTGTGCCTAGGAAATGTCTTTTCTCCCCTTTTCTTTGAAATGTTATATTAAAAAAGTTTATTGTTACAGTTATGTGTATATTCCAAATTAATCTGAATTCTTATTTGTTGCCTTTGAGATTTTGCTGTACTATTTGTTTTTTTTCTCTTAAATTAATTTAATCTTTTAAATTAGGTGACAAAATTGAATTGCTTATCCTGAAGGCCAAAAGAAATCTAGAGCATTGTACTAAAGAGTTACCGAAGTCTACAAAAAAGGATGATAGTCCTTGTTCATTAGATAAACTTGAAGCAGAAAGATCATGGGAAAATATTCCTGTTACTTTGTACGTAAGTTACGATGAAAGAACTTCTTAGTTTTCTAAATGAAAAATGTCATGTGAACAGCTTATTTATTTTTTAAATAAATGAATGATAATTAACAATAATAATGAATGTTAATTGTATAGAACATTGCTTTGTGTTTTCTTTAAATTGCATTTTTCAGTTCTTACCACAAGATGGTGTAATGTTTCATAACGTTAGGCACATTATATAACTTGTTTTTGTTACGTGTTTCTTGTGTTGCACTATAAAATAGTGATTCATGTTTAATATGAAGAATCATAGCCAATAAGTTATTTCTCCTTCTATATTCTCTCCATATGTGGAGATATGCAGCTATCCACTTCTTTTCTTTTACCTTTTACTTTCACTTATTTTCCTTAAACAGTGGTGCAATTTTTGTATGGTCTGTGGTATAAATTTTTGTAGTTTCTGAGATTATTTTCATTTGTATGCTTAACCTTCCTGTGACATAGCTTCTCAGAATAATTTAAGCAGTGTTTACCTAGGTACCTATGAGTGTGAGTGTGGAGTAAGAATTGAGCTTAGGTAGGAGAGTTTTTTCCCTAGTAATATTTTCACATCTGAACTCATCAGAAACGCATTCTTGGTAACCCTGTATCCTGCCTTAGGCTCTGAAAATTTATCATCTTCTGTTGTCTAAACTTTCATTCTTTTATAGTCTGTTATAGTCAGAGTCTGTTAATTCCTGTATTCATTTTTTATCACTTCTCAGGAATGTCTTATTTTTTTTGAATGTGGACACTGAGTATAAATCTGGTTTGGAATCCCAGCTCTGTGACTTCTTTGCTAACACCTTGTATAAGTTATACTTCTGCTTTTTACAAATTACTACTGCTTTGTACAAATTCTACTTTGTACAAGTTACTTCTACCTTTGTATAAGACCTTATATAAATTATTTTTCTATTTGGGGTTGCTATGAGAATTCGTTTGGTTAGAAAATATATATAAGGTACTTAAGACAATTTTTTTTTTAAAAGATTTTATTTATTGACAGAGACACAGTGAGGGAGAGAACACAAGCTGGGGGAGTGGGAGAGGGAGAAGCAGGCTTCCCACTGAGCATGGGGCCTGATATGGGGCTCGAACCCAGGACCCTAGAATCATGACCTGAGCCGAAGGCAGACGCCTAACAACTGAGCCACCCAGCGCCCCTGCTTAAGACAATTTCTGACTTATGATAAGCTTTTTTGTAATTGTTAATAGTGGTGATGATTATCCAGAATATTTTTTTCCATATTTCGCTTCATTTCCCAATTGTTGATTCAATAGTATCTTTATTTTTTAAAACTTGGGTTAATAACTAGCTCACTTAATTCTTAAACTTATTTTCTAATTTCTTACTTTCTTGTGAGGTCGCCTTTGTAAAGTACTATAACTGTAATACTTTGCTTTGCTTTCACTTGCACTCAAAATGGGTGAGCAAATAGTATCAGAGGTATTTAAGAGTAAAATTTTGGAACGTGTGTAGTGTATTATGTAATTAGATAATATAATTTATGCTTGTATGATTATTATTACAATCATTGGTTTGGTCTAGTACCTTATGTATAGATGTTGACTTTTGGAAGATTGAATTCATATTGTGATGGATATGTTTGAACATAAAATGAATGTTGGATTGTGAGGAGAAGGAATAGACCTGATCTCAGTCAAGTGTGATGTTGACAACTTATTGTCAATCTATCATCAAAACAAAAATTGTCTAGGAAGTATTCAAGGTAGTATACCAGAAGGTAGAACATAACCACAATCAGATAATTACTTTTTGTTTATTTAACATTTTTATAATGAAAAATTTCAAAAAAATACAAAAGTAGAAGAATAGTATAGTGAATCCCTATGTACCCCACACTCATCTTCAGTAATCTGGTAAATGCTTTTTGATGGTAGTGGATGGATGTGCAAACTCCTTTCGTAAAGGATGGGCAAAAAGATTGCTTAGGAGCAAGAAAAGCTCATAGTAAGTTACAAATCAAATGGGCCAATAATGAAGTACTGTTAATTATTAAGAAAAAATGGAATTGTGACATTTAAATGTTAGAGAAGGATTCTTAGGTATCTGAGCACTTGAGTTAGAAATACTTTTTTCTTTTTTTAAAGATTATTTATTTATTTGTCAGAGCGCAAACAATCCCGCACACACGAGCAGGGGGAGCGGGGAAGTGGTGAGCAGAAAGAAGCAGGCTCCCTGCTGCACAAGGAGCCCAATGTGGGATTCCATCCCAGGACCTTGGGATCATGACCTAAGCCAAAGGCAGACGTTTAACTGACTGAGCCACCCAGGCATTCCTAGAAACATAGTTTGTATTGATATATGAATAAGAGAGAGAATGAGTTTATTTATTCTCCGTGACTAATAGAATTTGTTTTGGGAAAATTCTGACTTTTGCTGAGGTTACCCTTTGCTCTACTATCCCTTGAAACATCAAGAAATAAACATATTTATTGAGCATTTATTACATGTTCCAGGTACATAGAGTTAATTTATGCGATACTTCTGTAAGATAAGTGGTACTATAAATATAAGACTGAAATTTAGATAAATAAATTACATGTAATCACATAGTGGGATTGGGATTTTAACTCTGGAATTTTAATTTCAAAATTAATATTTTTCCCATAGTAATTTGTCCTCTTTGTAAATGCTAGTTCTGAAGGGTAAGTCCTATTTCTTTGACATGGAAGAGCATGTAACTGCCATTCCAGTAGAAACTCATATATTTGTGGGGGTTTTTACTATCATTGGGTAACTAACTCTTTATTTAGGAAAGTATACTGCTTATTTTGAACAAACCAGCTTTTAGAGTATAGCCTATAGTTGAAGGCTTATTTATTTAAAGACTAATGTTTTTACTTTCTTCATAGTTTTAACTTAAAGCTTTAAAGGAGAAACAAGGAGATAGGAAGGGTTAGATTCTGGTATGAGTTCAGAGGGAAGATGAGGGAATTACCAAGCAAAATCAATATGAATCATATCTATAATGGTTGTTTCTTGGTGACTATTTCTGTTTTAAATGATAACCATTCAGTTATACATGAATTTTTATAAATTGGGTACTTAATTAAATTACTATCTTATATCCTTAAATTCTATTTAGCAAATCTCCTGTTCCTGTTAACTCTGATGATAGTCCTCAACAAACTTCAAGAGCAAAGTGTGCTAAAGGGTTCCTTGATGATTTTTTAAATAATGATAATCAGGTGGGTTAAGTTCAATCTTTTTAACTTATTAAAAGTTTTTTTAACTTATTAAAAGAGGATTTATGACTAATGTACAAGTTTTAATTTCTAAGGTGTTAAAAAACAAAAAATGATTCAAATTTCCTTTTTCTTTTTTTAAGATTTATTTATTTATTTATTTGAGAGAGAGAGAGACAGAGAGAGTATAAGCTGGGGGAGAGACAGAGGGAGAGGGAGAAGCAGACTCCCTGCTGAGCTGGGAGCCTGGTGTAAGGACTTGGAGATCATGACCTGAGCCAAAGGCAGACGCTTAATCATCTGAGCCGCCCGGGCACCCAAATTCCCTCTTTTTTAACACAAATGCATAAAACCATCGCTCCTAGAATTATTGATAATTTTGTTTTAATATTCTAAAGTAGAGGGACCTGTGACTGAACTCTACAGAGAGCTTAAATTATCATGGGGAGCTTAAATTATCATGGTTTTTGGGGGAGGGGGCAATATATAAAAAGCATATCATTATAGAGTAAGTTATATTTTCCCATACAATTGTTAATTATTGAGAGTTCTGTTTCTAAGAAAATATGATAAATCTATCATAAAATTTAAAATAGGAAAATTATCCAATTTTGCAAAATCAACATGTACATCTTGTAAGTTACCCTAAAATAAAGTATAAATGTGTATATGTGCACATAAGAAATTATATATCATTTGACATAGAAATATAGCCTTGGCTGTTAAATATTGAAATCATACTTTTGGAGTCTTAAAATATGGAAGATTTGAGAGGTTAAGTACTCAAAAGTTAGCCGAAAAATGTAATAAAATGAACTCCTTCTGTGGAATTTACTAGAGAAAGTAGAGGCTGTCATAATATGTTTGACCCTAGAACTTTGTGTAAGATATTATAGCAGATATTGGGTAAGTTAAGCTTAATTATCAAGTATTTATTTGGCAGATATTTGAGTACTAAGCACTTTTTTAGAAGCTGTATCCCTAGTAGTGAATAAGAGGAAATCCTTGTGTCTTGGATTTTTTATTCCAATTAGAAAAACTAAACAAAAATATGTGATATATAAGGGAGTACTGTAAGTGTTGTGAAGAAAAATTAGTTTGGATTGGACAATGAGGGTATAATTTTAGCTAGGGTTGTCAGGGATGACCTCTAATGAGGTGATACTTGAGCAAAAATCTAAAATGAATAAGCCAAATACACATGGGGGAAATATCTTTACATGTAGAAGTAATAGTAAGTCCAGAAACCCCAAGGCAGAATTGTATTTGGCATGTTCAAGGAATATTAGAGTCCAGTAGGGTAGCTCAATCAGAATGAACAAGGGAAGGGATGGTAAGAGGTAAGGTAGAGAGGTAATCAGGAACCAGATTATGTAGGGTCTTATAAGTGATGAAATGAAGATTTTATGTTTTATTTAGGTGAGATGAGAAGTCCCTGGAGGGTTTTGAATGGAGGAATGAAGTGATCAGATCTACATTTTAAAATATAAAATGACAGCTGTATGGATTACAGAGAAGGAGCTGGTAAAGGAGCAGGGAACCCAGTTAGGAAACTTGTAATCTTTCTGGATAGGATTGGGTTAGGGTGGGTGCATTGAAGGTAGTCAGAAATGGGCAGACTTGGCATGTATTTTTTTTTTTTTTTTAAGATTTTATTTATTAGAGAGAGAGAGAGAGAGCACAGGCAGACAGAGTGGCAGGCAGAGGCAGAGGGCGAAGCAGGCTCCCTGCCGAGCAAGGGGCCCGATGTGGGACTCGATCCCAGGACGCCGGGATCATGACCTGAGCCGAAGGCAGCCGCCTAACCAACTGAGCCACCCAGGCGTCCCCTTGGCATGTATTTTGAAGGTAGACCTAGTAGGATGGGGATAGAATTCAAAGAATGAATCCAAGGTGTTTGAGTCAAGCAGCTAAAAGATTGGGTGGTGGCATTTACTTAGGTAAAGAGCACTGGTAGAGGAACAAATTCGCAATTCTTTTAAGTTTGAGATGGATGAGTGTCAAATACTAACCAACTGGTCCCTTTTCCCCTGCCACTACACACATAATCTCACTGCCAGGTTGTTTTTATTTCATTTTTAATAATTTTAGATGTACAGAAAGTTCTTGTCACCCTTCTTTCAGCTTCCCTAATGTTATTTCACATGCCATACTATAATGATCACAAACAAGGAATTAAGATAGGTATGATTTTATTAACTAAACTACAGACCTTACTCTGATTTCACTAGTTTTTCTACCAATGGCCTGTTCCAAGGTCCAACATTGTGTTTAGTTGTCATGTCTCTTTAATCTACTTCAGTCTGTGACAATTCCTCAGTCTGTCCTTGTCTGTCATGACCTTGACAGTTTAAGAGTGCTGACTGGTTGGTTATTTTGTAGATAGTTCCTCAATTTGGATTTGTCTGAAGTTTTTTCATGATTAGAATGAGGTTAAGGTTTTGGCAAGAATGCAACAGAAATTATGCTATGCCCTTCTCAGTACATCATACCAGAGGGTTCACGATACATTGCTATCATTGATTTACTGATATGTGTCTTAGTCAGGCTACTGTAATAAGTATGCCATAGACCTGATGGCTTAAACAACATTTATTTCTCACAGTTCTGGAGGCTGAGAAGTCCAGCATCAAGGTGTCTGGTGAGGTCCTGCTTCCTAGTTTGCAGATGACCATCTTCTCCATATGCTCTCCCACAGGCAGAGAACAGGGAGGAAGCAAGCTCTCTTGTGTTTCTTCTTATGAGGGCACTAATCCCATTCATGAGGACTCCACCCTTGTGACCTAATTACCTCACAAAAGTCCTTTTTCCAGATACCATCACATTGGGATTAGGCTTCAACATAAGAATTTTAGGGGGACACACATTCAGTCCACAGCAATGTGTTAATGTAATAACATATGAAATTATGTTAATACTTATGATTTTAACCTTGAACACTTGGTGTTTACTGGCCCTCTCTCTAGTAAAATTATAGTTTCTCCTTGTAATTAATAAATATGGGAGGATACTTTGACACTGTGCAGAGTCTCAAAACTTCACTCACTAATTTTAGCATCCATTGGTGGATCTTCTTTTCTTCTAATTGAAATTCTTGTAGAATGAAGACCTGTTCCTTTATCTTCCCCATATATTAATTAAATTATTTGTATTGGTAGGGACTCATAAATAGATAATTATTCTAAGTTTTTAATACAATATTGTTATTTTGTTGCTCAAATTTTTCCAGTTTTGGCCATAAGGAGTTCCTGAGTCCCTTCAGGTTGGCCCCTGTGTCCTTTCGACATGTTCTTATCCCTTTTTTTTGAGCACTTCTCTGTGGGGCCATGGTGGTTTGTTTGTTTTTTTTTTTAATTGGAAAATGGCAGTTAGAAACTAAGATCTGGGCACTAGTTGTGCTTATTGCTACTGGGATGTTTCTAGACTTTCTCAGCAGGCAGATCTGAAACATGTATGTTTACTAATCCAGACATGCACATCTGTATTTCTATATCTGTATATTTTATATGTATGTATAAAATCATGCGTTCATACTGATACCTCTGATTCCAGTCCAGTTCTACAGGGTTTGTTTTAGCCTTTCCTGTTCCTTATTTGTAATTCTTTCCACTGGTGAGAATCCCATCTATTATCCGTAATCCCTTAACTATTCATGTATTCTTAGCATACACCTACTTTGACAATTGTTAATCCATATACTTGTAAGAAACAATTTATTAACTAGATCACATTATTTATGTATAGTTCTTTTTATTTTAGCCTTACTATATCCAGTCAAAGTATTGCTTTCCAAAGTTACCTTGGTTAATGATTTTCTTCCCAACCCATTTCATTGTGGTCATGTTGTTCAATTGTAGTACTGTTAGGTGGTTCACTTTTATTGTATATTTTGAGTTTAAACCACATTGTATTTGGTTTAAATTATTTGGTTATTAGAATATGTGAAACATTACTATAGTTTTGAGAGAACTATACAAAAAGCTATACAAATAGCTATCTAAGACATTTACTACCAGGTTTTAATGATGACTCTCAGGACAAATTTTTTTTTTTTTAATTTTTTTTTTTTTTAATTTATTTATTTGACAGACAGAAATCACAAGTAGGCAGAGAGGCAGGCGGAGAGGCAGGCAGAGAGAGCGGGCCAAGCAGAGATCCCTATGCGGGGCTTGATCCCAGGACCCTGGGATCATGACCTGAGCCGAAGACAGAGGCTTTAACCCACTGAGCCACCCAGGCGCCCCTCAGGACAAATTTTATCAGACATAGCAACATTTATTAAATATTCATTAGTGAATGGTACAGTTCTATAATCTGTTTCATTGTTTTCTTTTTTGGAACTCTGATCACTAGTTTGCATGAAAAACTCACTCCAGAGGCAAGCTTTTGTAACCCTTACGGTTGGCATCAGGCAGCCAGAAATTCTTCTAAGTCAGTGCTAGATGGAGGTAATTTAGAGATGATGCTTCAAGTGGTGTCCACAAGAGTCAGAATCAGGCGTATAAGACTAATTGGATCCTTTTTTGTTGTTGTTTTTTAAAGATTTATTTTTATTTGAGGAGGAAAGAGATAGAGGTAGGGAAGGTCAGAGGGAGAAGGAAGGATGAGAATCCCAAGCAGACCTCCTGACACAGGGCTCAATCCCATGACCCAGAGATCATGACCTGAGCCAAAACCAAGAGTTTGATGCTCAACCAACTGAGCGACCAAGGTGCCCCAAGGCTTATTGGATCTTTAAGCCCCATTTATTTTCCTTTATTTTAAAAATTTTGGTGAAATATGTATAGCATAATATTGAATATATATGTAATATGTACTCTGGAAGATTTGTAAAAATAATTGTTTGGTAAGAAGACTTTAAAAAAGAAGTTTTTTTATAATCCCTTATAGATTCTCTTAAAAGAATCCTGATCTGTAGTGCTGTTGCCCTCCTTGGACACAGATAAGATCAGTGATAATTGAGGTATGAGTGTTTTTTAGGTAGCGAGGAATGTGTGGTCAATAAGTAGGTGATAAACTAGCATTCTTTGTGTGAAAACGTAAAATTGTTTATAGAATGCTGTGTTTGAAATTCTAGTCCTCATTCCACTGATAACCAGCTTCATTTACATACCCAAAAAGCATGTTGACCTACCTGAGCTCTGAAGACCTTTCATTTCTAAAAATCTATGATTTTAAATGTATGAATGAATGCATTGCAAATGTGAAGGTGTACTGTTTCTTTGAAAAGAACGGAGACTAGAAAGAATATTGTCAAACTTTAATAATGGTTGTCTGTAAGTAGCTTCATCTGGGGACTGGGTAAGGGAAGGTGTTGAGTTATAATTTTGATTTTTTCAAAATACATTATTGACTTTTATTGTTTGATTTTTTTGCACTAATTTTATACTGGGGGAAAATAATACAAAATATGACTTTTTCCTCCCTGAATTGCTTGGTTCTTCATTCATCTATTTTAATCTTAGAGCTGTACCCTTTCTGGAGGGAAACATCATGGTCCTGTTGAAGCCCTGAAACAAATGTTATTTAATCTTCAAGCAGTACAAGAAAGTTTTAATCAGAATAAAACAGCAGAACTGGAAGAGGAGATTAAGCAAGTAAGTACAGACTTGATTTATGAATTGAGATCTGTGAATGTGAATTGAGATCTGTGAAGATATGATTTCGTTCTAGATCATTTTCAGCTTGACCACTATAGTTTTGTTAATAAGTATGCCACATAACACATGTTGTAGAGTTGTGCTATTATTTTTTTCAGAAATTAACTTACTCAAGTTAATACTAATAGATTTCTATAGTTGTGTGTACCCCTAAATGGATTGTTCTGTTTAGTTCATGATTGGTTATAAATACAGCATCTTATTTAGATCTAACAGTGTTACAGTTGTAGTATGGGAGAATTATAGAAGTTGTTTTTTAACGTTCTACAAAATTATCTATGTAATCCAACTTTTTGTATTTATATTTGGGGAGGCCTAGAAAACCTTTTCAACTTTAGACTTCTCCACATAACTTTTGTTTTCTGAAATTTTGTTTTGTTACCATGAGTTTGGCTCTTTTTATAGTTGATGTAAAATTTTATCATTTAAAACCATTGAGTTTTTGTGTATTTTCTAGGAACTTGGAAATTCTTTGTGCTTTGGACTGCTGTTCTGTAGGAATTGAATTTTCTTCACATTAGTACAGTGTTTACAGAGGGTTTATATTCTCCCAAATCTAATTGTGAATTCTAATTCTACCACTTAACTAGCAAGTGCAGTATTTGTACAAATCACTTAACCTTTTTAGTTTCTGTTCCCTCTTCTGTAAAATGAGGTTGAGAAGATAAATTGAGATAAACTATGTGAAGTACTTATTATATAGTACTTGGCACCTGATTAAAAAATAGCTGGTATATACTTAACAAATATTTTTATTGTCACTGTTTTGTTATTCTTATTCATTAGAGTTTTATAAAATTCAGTTTTAATTACAAATGAATGGATCAGCTCTTAGAAACTGTCACACCCTGAATTGTATTAACTTAATTTTTGTCTATACATTTAAATGATTAACAAATAGAGTGTATTCCATCCTTTTTTAGACATCATTGAGATGTAGCCTTGTTCTTACAGTTATAATTTCAAGTCATGGTTTTATTTTTATTGGACATACATTTAGAAGCATACTTGAAAGATGAATCTTAAATAGTAGTTACTTTTTAGAATCAAGAGAAAATATTTATTTATTTTTTAAAACATTTTATTTAGGGGGGCACCTGGGTGACTCACTCGTTAGGCATCTGCCTTCGGCTCCGGTCATGATCCCAGGGTCCTGGGATTGAGCCCCGCATTGGGCTCCCTGCTTGGCAGGAAGCCTGCTTTCCCTCTCCCACTCCCCCTGCTTCTGTTCCTCCCTATGTCTCTCTCTCCCAAATAAATAAAATCTTAAAAAAAAATTTTTTTTTTATTTAGGGGCGCCTGGGTGGCTCAGTCATTAAGCATCTGCCTTCAGCTCAGGTCATGATGCCAGGGTCCTGGGATTGAGCCCCACATTGGGCTCCCTGCTCAGTGGGAAGCCTGCTTCTCCCTCTTTTACTCCCCTTGCTTGTGTTCCCTCTCACTGTCTTTCTCTCTGTCAAATAAATAAAATCTTTAAAAATAAATAAAAGGTTTTATTTATTTATTAGAAAGACCACAAACAGGGAAGGGGGAGAGTGGGGAGAGGGAGAAGCAAGCTCCCTACTGAGCAGGGAACCCAACATGGGACTTGATCTCAGGACCCTGGCATCATGACCTGAGCCAGAGGTGAATGCTTAACCAACTGAGCCACCCAGGCACCCCTAGAATAAAGAGAAAATAGGTAATGCTTCATTGAAAATTACTTGCTTGAATTATTTCCTTGGAAATACAGACAATATTTTTTATTGTTCTTTTTATTCACATATTAAATGGTATTTAAGTTTATAGTTACATAATATTTTCAATATCTTGTTACATGTGGTGTTTTTATAGGTTTCGGAAGATAATTTCTCTAAATTACAGTTGAAAGAAAGTATGCTTCCTATTACTAGGTCACTTCAAAAGTAAGTATTCTCTACTACTTTTTTTTTTTTTAAGATTTTATTTATTTATTTGACAGACAGATCACAAGTAGGCATAGAGGCAGGCAGAGAGAGAAGGGGGGAAGCAGGCTCCCCGCTGAGCAGAGAGCCCGATGTGGGGCTCGATCCCAGGATGCTGGGATCATGACCTGAGCCGAAGGCAGCAGCTTTAACCCACTGAGCCACCCAGCCGCCCCTCTCTACTACTTTCTGAATATATTATGGATACATAACGATTTTATCCATTTCTTTACAATCAGAAGATCATAGGAGGAATTAAGTAGTCTTAGGAATAGATACACTTGGTATATTTAAGCTTCATGGAACATTGTTTAATCCTGAAGTTTTCTCTTAAACTTGCACTATTTTCTATTAAAATGTTCTTAGGACCTAATGACACCTAAGCATAATGGATGTGAGTGGCTTAGAGAGATTCTCTTTTCATTTCGGACTAATAGCTACAATTTGAGATAGTATTGGTATGAATATCATGGAAGAACAATTTGTTCATGAAATGTGTTTTTATATATTCCCTCTAGAATAAATATAATAATCATAAATGTATCATTATTTGACATATCTCCACAGAGACTTAAAGTGAACATAATGTCCTGAATATAAAAGTAGGTCTAAATGCCGGAAAGGTGTTAATCTACTACTTTCTTAGTTACATTATCTTAAGTAAAATGTGGAGATGAATACAAATGTTTCCTTTGGTCATGGTATTTATTGGCAGAGGGAATGGTTTTTATTTATGGGTTTGGTTGTGTGAGTATGAAATACCCTCAGAAAATGGAATACTGAACTTTAGGACATGCTGAGATTGAAATTTTTTACTTTAGTAATATCTTTCACTTGGCCATAAATGGGGCTAAACAAATATTATCTACCTTTTGGCCTTTCAGAATTTGCTGAGGATTTGGTTTCTAAGGAAGTGGTGGAAAAGTGAAACACTAGACATGTAAACTTAGGACTCTAATTGCCATTATATGTGTGTGCGTGTATACACACACATATTTTTTTGTTTCTGTAGTTTAAAAACACATGTATGTATGATTTTTCCCCCTGTACTTACAGTCTTCTGGGTAGAAATAATGCCTCTTTCTGCTTGCCATAGTACTTGGGTATAGTGTTCCTATCTAGTAAGAATCAGTGAATAATGATACTAACATTTATTGAACACTTACTAAGTGTCAGTGTCAGTGCTTTTGAATGTAATTCATGTGATCTTTACAACCCTATGAGGTTAAGTACTATCATTATTTTCATAATTCAGATCAGGTAATAAAGATCAAGTAATAAAGTAACTGTCCAAGGTCACATAGCTAGTAAGAGGTAGCAGTGGGATTCAAACCAAATAGTCTGATTCTATAGCATGTGTTCCTAACTCTCCTTTTATTAATGATAGTGGTACATTATCCATTTAGGCTAGTGCAGGATCTCAACTGATTATTTAGGATAAAGACCTCATTGTGCTTTAAAATTTAAACTTAGTGGATGACCTCAGGCTTTCCATGTCTCTTAAAAGCATGTATTTATTTATTTAAACACTTTTTAAAAGGATTTTATTTATTTATTTGAGAGAGAGAGAGAGAGCAGAGAAAACATAAGAGAGCACAAGCAGGGGGGAGGGACAGAGGGAGAGGGAGAAGCAGACTCCCCACTGAGCAGGGAGCCTCCATCCCAGGATCCTGGGGTCATAACCTGAGCCAAAGGCAGCCGCTTAACCTTAACCGCTTAACTAACTGAGCCACCCAGACGCCCCTCTTAAAAGCATTTATATTGAATTTGTGTCACAGACTTAAATGTGTTTTCTGAGTTAAAGTACATAGCCTGGAAGATGTTCTTCTTGGTGAAGATGAACACTGGGCCATAAGTAATTAAATGACCACAAAATTGATATTAATTGTAGATACTTTCACTATTAGCTAAAATAATTTTTTTTTAAAGATTTTATTTATTTGTTTGACAGAGGGAGACACGGAGAGATAGAGAACACAAGCAGGGGGAGTGAGAGAGGGAGAAGCAGGTTTCCCATTGAGCAGGGAGCCTGTTCCGGGGCTCCATCCCAGGACCCTGGGATCTTGACCTGAGCTGAAGACAGAGGCTTAATGAGTGAGCCACACAGGCACCCCAGAATTTTTTTTTAAGATTTTATTTATTTATTTGACAGAGAGAGACAAGTAGGCAAAGAAAGAGAGGGAAGCAGGCTCCCCGCTGAGCAGAGAGCCCAATGTGGAGCTCGATCCCAGGACTCTGAGATCAGGACCTGAGCTGAAGGCAGAGGCTTAACCCTGTGAGCCACCCAGGCACCCCCCCCCCCGAATTTTTTTTAATAGTAGTAACTTTTGGGGCACCTGGGTGGCTCAGTGGGTTAAAGCCTCTGCCTTCAGCTCAGGTCATGATCGCAGGATCCTGGGATCCAGCCCCGCATTGGGCTCTTTGCTCAGCAGGGAACTTGATTCCTCCTCTCTCTCTGCCTGCCTCTCTGCCTATTTGTGATCTTTGTCTGTCAAATATATAAATATAATCTTTAAAAAAAATAATAGTAACTTTTTTCTAGCTTAAACAACCAATAATCTTGCCTACATATAGAATGCCATTTTCAGAGCATAAGATTCATACTTTGTTTAGCTGTTGATTCTGGTGGATAAGCTGGGGCAATCTTAATTTGGTTTTTACTTATATTTCAAAGGTATTATCTGTAAGACATTTGTACTGTTATGAAGTTAGTTTAAACTTTTAGAAGTTATATTAGTACATGTTTTCATTATTTTTAATATGCAGATAATTTGAGGACAATTTGAAATTCAAGTTATTTCTGGTTAGGTTTATAGTCATCTTTTCGTAATTCAAAATAGACAGAGTCAGCTTCTTCAGAAGTTGCAGATTATACCTTGGGTGCTTTAATGACCTCTCCTAAGAAGGAAAGTCTAAATAGGTCTTTCCCCACCCCTCAAATAATAGTTTTTGTTTTTAACAGTTTGATTGCTAACCAGTTTTAAAATGTCTTTCATTAGCCTTAGGAAACGTCAAGCTCTAGTATGGGCTCTGTTTACTCTGTTGGACACTCAGTTTTCTTATGTTCTTCCATTAGAAATAACTGCTCTCTAGGAAGACTCATTGGACTTGAAGTATAAATGATTGAGTAGCTTCAAATGGTTTGTTGTTTTTTTCCCAGAGGGATTTTGCTTTTAGTAAGAATATGAATTGTAATTGTTTTGTATCCCTATAATTCTTAGCTTTGTCCTATGCAATTACATATTAGGAACTCATATTATTAACTAAAACCTTATTAACTATTACTTATTATATAAAACTTATTAATTAAAACCTCAATAAGAGAAGCTTGTCATCTTAGCAAATGAAAAACTTGTGGTTTTTGAGTAGGGGCCTTTTCTAGAATCTTATATGTCATGTAAGCCACCAGCTGCTCTACCCAGGCTGGCTGTGAAGAATGAGCAATAGTATATTACTTATATGCTATAAAGGATTGTAAAATCATCAATCATCCAAAAATAATTTGTATTGGCTTTGGAATATATTGTTTTATATATAATTTGGAAAAGAATGTGTAACATTTTATAGTTCTCAGTACTAAAGGCCATGCTCTGAAGACTTAATAATAGCTAGAAAGTTGTCCTGTTTCTCAGTTCTCTTCTCTTGCTCAATTTTCTAGTCTTCATTATATGCTAGAAATAGACAGAATTATCTCTCAGATTTGCAAAATATTATCCTAGAGTAAAGATTTTTCTCTTATTCTAATGTACTCTACTAAAACCTAGGGAGTGGTCAGCAGTTTGTTCAGTTGTTGCTGGGCACTAGGCTGAATATAGGCCAGTAAACAGTATTTAAGAACAGCCAATATAGCAGTACTAACAGGAAACCACATGCAAGATATCAGTGAGTAAGTTGAAATATAGTTAAATTGCCTTCATATAATCAGTCCATTACTGAATTTCTGTGGGTTGATTTCTGTTTATTCTAACGCTCACTGATAGATACTTTCTCACAATAAGACATGAGTTTTTTTATTTCAATTTTTAAGATGAATGACTATTCAGTGTTATATGTAACATGACTCTTAAATTGATATTTTCCCCATTAACTTGCTTTTTCACTTTTTTAGAGAAGAAACTCAAGAATAACTTCCTTCTATAATTTTATTCTGCGCTTGTCCCTACACATAATAGCAAATCACTTCTGATAGCCTGTTGTCTAAGTAGATTGATTGCCTTATTCTTAGCAGGGCAGATAGAGATTAAATCAAAGGAACTGCTAACTGATTGTGTAGGGGGACTGACGATTTCACATTTCTACGTAGCTTTTTTTTTTTTTTTTTTTCATTCCCACCATACTACACTCTTCCCTTTCCTTCCCATTGTTCTTCTTTCTCCCTAACATTTTTTTTTAATTTTTTAATAAACATATAATGTATTTTTAGCCCCAGGGGTACAGGTCTGTGAATCGCGAGGTTTACACACTTCACAGCACTCATCATAGCACACACCCTCCCCAATGTCCATATCCCCACCACCCTCTCCCATCCCCCCTCCCCCCAGCAACCCTCAGTCTGTTTTTTGAGATTGAGTCTTTTACCTAACATTGTTTTTTAAAGACATAAATAATGCATTTAGATAAGATATTTAAAATATAGGTAAGTTAAAATTCATTTTGTAAAGACCTATTAGTATGAGAGCCTTTTACATCACTTGAATAAAAGTGTTAAACCATCCTGTGGTCTTTTATTTACCTTTCACATGTTGATCAGCAAACAGAGTAAGGGAATATTGGAAAGTATCAATCTCAGGGTCACCAGGAAGACTTCACTCTTCAGTGGATGAACAACAAGGCTCAGAGTTATCTAATAGTTTGCCAGTTATGTCATAAAAACTTTTGGACTGTAGGGAGAAAGACTTAGAATATATATGTTTTAGCAATGGGGTTAATAATCAATGTAATTTTATAACTATTATATATGACTATCATAATTTTTAAGTAGTGGTAAATATAAAAGGTATTTTGAGATACCTGCAGTGACTACAATGTGATAAAAAAACACCTCTGATTTCTGTGGCAGATGAGATCACAGATTTTGGTCTATTGCTTACATTCATAATGGAAGGAAATGCTAATTTACAGATAGCATTTAATGAAAATAAAGATGAGGATGCCTCCCCCCATCCAATTTCATAAACCCTCTAAATCCAAGTGGTCTGTGGCCCTCAGAGTTGTAAACAGTAAGATAAGACTCTAGCTGCTTACCCCTCCCTCCCTCTCACCCTTCCTTCCTTCCTTTTTTTTATGATTTTATTTTTAAGCAATCTCTACACTCAGTGTGGGGATTGAACTCATGGCCCTGAGATCAAGAGTCTCACACTCCACTGACTGAGCCAACTTGGTGCCTCTCCTTTTGAATCACAGGTTGCTAAATAATATGCCTGAAAAGAAAAAGGTAGATCTAAGTCCAAAGTATATTCATGCATTATCTTCTTTCTGATAAATGTGTGTCTCTAGGAAGAAAATAATTTTTGATAAAGATATTACTATAGACTGTAGAAATGATAGAGTCTAATTAATTTTACCTCTGACTGCATAGTAACTTTGGGTAATTTGTTGTCATTTAGTTAATGAAGATGAGAATCTCAAAACTTAACTGAAGTTAAGGGTGGCAAAATCCAGATTTTTAAAAAAGGTTTTATTTATTTATTTGACAGACAGAGATCACAAGTAGGCAGAGAGGCAAGCAGAGAAAGAGGGGGAAGCAGGCTCCCTGCTGAGCAGAGAGCCCGATGCGGGGCTCGATCTCAGGATCAAGTCCTGAGATCAGGACTTGAACCAAAGGCAGAGGCTTAACCCACTCAGCCACCCAGGTGCCCCCAAATCCAGATTCTTATTACATTTGAGTAAAAGTGTCCAAGAAGTAAAGTGCAGGGAAATAGATATAATGCAGTAATTAGCAGTACTAGTTTCTTCCATCTCCATATCCTGGGTCAAGTGGAAGATGTATTTTATTTAATACATTTACCAAACCTGTGTTAGAGACCATAAAAATAGGGTATTGTAGTCATCACCTTTTTTTTTTTTTTCTCTTTAATCTTTTTTTTTTTTTTTTTTTTTTTTAATAAACATATAATGTATTTTTATCCCCAGGGGTGTAGTCATCACCTTTTAACTCAATTTAGAAATTACTAACAGTTGTTACATTACGTGTTTTTGTTGGTCTTTTATTTGTCAGAGACCTGAAAAATGGTTAACTGACATTTTCTGGATTGTCTTTAGGGATCTGAATGAATAATAGGGCAGAGGAAAAAAGGAAGAATATTTTTAGAGCAAGACTGGAAAGTTAAGGGCCCCTCTTTTCTTGGTTATATTTGACGGATTATTAAGTTTTCTCCACTGAGACTTGACCTATAATCTTAGCTTTATTTTATTTTATTTTTATTTTTATTTTTTAAGATTTTATTTATTTGACAGAGAAAGATACAATGAGAGAGGGAACACAAGCAGAGGGAGCTGGAAGGGAGAAGCAGACTACCCACTGAGCAGGGAACCTGATGTGGGGCTTGATCCCAGGACCCTGGGATCATGACCCGAGCGGAAGGCAGACGCTTAACAACTGAGCCACCCATGCACCCCCTTAGCTTTATTTTAGAGGGAAAAAAACCAGGTTGTTGGTATTATACCATGAAATTTTCATTTGTTTCCCCTTGTGCTCATTAAAAATGAGTTTTCCTCAACTATAATTGATTGTTCAGTGCTACTTCTTAAATTTTAGCTATCCTGAATATACATCTTAATGAATGTACTTTCTTTCTTAAATGATATAAACATTCCAAAAGAAAAGGTATAATTTCACAAAGCTTTTGTAAAAATGACATGAACAAAATGTTAAGTGTGATGCAAACAAAACCTATTATTATTAACTTCTTGGCAAACTTTCAAAAAAAAAAATTACCCTTGAATGTCAAAAACATATTTTTTAAAGTAAATGTTTATAAAATTTAAATGAATTATTTTAGCCCTCAGTTATTCACATCTCAAGGTTTTATAAAGAAAAGTTCTAAATGTTTGATACTTATTCTAAAAATTCATTTTTCATACTAATTTTGAAGTTAATAAACAATGTAATCACCATTTGTTGCTGTCTGCATTGTCTCTTTAGTCCTTAATATTGGTTTATAATGTGTTTTATACTTTTTAATGAAGGGCTTTGCACCATTTATCTCGCCTGAGAGACCTGGTTGATGATACCAGTGGGAAACAGTCACCGAAAATGTGAAGAGGAAAATAGCGGTCCAACAATAAATAGTCATCACAGAACAAAGATGTATTTTTTTCCTGTTGCTTAAACTGACAAAGAAATTATAAGCCATGCATTATTCTGTGATTGGTTCAAGTATTATATGTTCTTTAAAAAACAAACTTGAAAATGTGCGTAGGTTTTGTGACCTATCTTCATTTTATGCCAAAATACCAGAATGTGAACTGAGAGGACCTGCACTATGTCCTACAGTCTGACTTTGGTCTTCAGGCCAACAAATGTCCAATATTCAAAGATGGATGATGTCTGTTATTGAAGCTTATGTGGACTTAATCTTCTTGAGCATCCTCATCATTTTATCTTCTGGTTCTGGGTTATTAGGAAACTCTTCCTGGTTTCTATCCAAAATCTCTTAAGTAGACTTTCTGATACAAGTAGCATCTACTTTTAAGTTGGCTAAAGGAATATCAAAATTGTTATGGTGTAACTTCTCCATATATGTTACCTTTAATTTTTATAAATATTTTAAGGTATGTGGTATATGCAAATAACAGTTTAATAATGGGATGATACAGTGATAAAAGGAATGTTTTATGTTGTGAAATCCAAAAGAAAAACTCATTTAACTAATGCTTTGATTTCGATTCTGTGTAAGATAATCTTGATATCACTTAAGAGTTTACAAAATATTTTTTGGGAGTACATTTGAAAATTTAATATTTTGATATTATTTCTCAGATTTTAGTTTTGGGGTTAGCTCAAACTAGTAAAAATTATAAGATCAGTGACCAATTGCTTTATGCAGTTTGTTAAGTAAACTTAAAATAAATATGGAAAATCCAGAAGCAGCTCTGTATTATAAAGCTATTTTGTAAGAGCTAAACATGGTTTAAAGTAATCTATAAAATTTGTCTTTAGGTGGAACTCAACAGCTCTGTAGTTTCGCATTTTCTAACTAACTAAACTAATAAGCAAGAAAACACCTTTACTAACAAAACTGGGAATTAAATCATAAAGCATATTTTAAAAGCCTGATGAAATGAAGGAATACAAGTGTCTGTATACAAACAGTACAAATTAACACTGCCCAAATTGTAGCATCTTTGCTAGATACCTTTACTGTCAAGTAGGAATTTCCAAGAGTACATTGTGTTGAAGATTTTTTTTTCCCCTGAAGTTTAAAGCATTATATAATACTTTTGCTGTAGAACTTACATGTCAAAAACTATAGAATAAACCTTGTTTTTTTTTTTTTTTTTTTTTGACCAGTGAGTCAGAGTTACCACCATGCAATTGTTTTTGCCCAGTTTGAGACTCACTGGCCGTTTGTTTTGTTTACTCTGGAGGTATTTCTGCTACCAACATTCTATTTTCTGATTATTGTCTTCTGCTTCAAAACATACAGTTTGCATGTAATCAAATAAGGTATTATTTTGACGATGAAAGTATGGCTGGCTGTTAAAAATGCAGATTTTAAGTAGGTGAACACTAGGTGGGTCTGGGTTGATCATGTTCCAGGCTTAGACAAATCCACTGTCACACAAATTCTATAGAAAGCAGAGAAGATGAATACATCATAATAAACTTCTAATTGCATATATGTTGATTAGTATGCTTAAAAAGCATTTGCAAAGGGATTATGCTATAATGACTGAACAGCACTGATTTTGTTAGTACTGTCATTTGCAAGAAAATATCTCCAGTGCTAAATAAGATAAGCCTTCTAAATTTTTATATTACACCTAATATTTTAAGAAACTTGATTATAGTTACTAAAGAAGTATTTTTCCTTTTGTGTTAAATATGGAAGCTTAGTCCTTTATCTAAAAAGGGAATTTAAAATGATTAATTCCAACTTTTTAAAAAAAGAAATGTATAGGAGAGTCAACTGAGAAAAATCTAAATGATAAGTGTTCACGAAATTCTCCAAAGAATTGATTTAATTACATGCGAAATATTTTAGTATTCTTTATTTTGAGTTTCCCAGGAGTAAAAGGGTGACAACAGTATTTAGACTGCTGAGCTGAAAATTAAAAAGCAGACTATGGGAACAATTATAGGTTTTAAAAATTGCAGTGAGAATATAAATTTTTTATCAACCCCTTTTAGGTATATTTCAAAGTGTTAGGTAGAAAAGGAATTTTTAGTTGAGTATAAAAAAATTTGACAAACCTAATTCCAAAATTCCTTTGAGATCAAAGGATAAAGGTGTGATGAGTATATGAAGACTCAAAACTCAGTTGTGTGTTCTTTATTATCAGTAGGAACTTTACTTTCAGTATTTCTGTGTTAGCACATTTCAGCTTCATAGAGAGTTCTGACAAAATTGAGGAGCACGGTTTTGGGTTTGTTTGGGTTATATGTCTGTCTAGTTTTGTTATTTCTTGTTGAAATTTATAAATGTGGGGGTTTTTTAGTGTTACATTTAATGTTTAGGATAAGATCTTACTCAATTATATACAGTTCTACCAAAATATTTTTTAAAGATAAATAAATCATGACGATTCCCCCCCCCCCAATGTTTTGAATGCATGGAATCACTCATGGATTTGAATTTTTGTTTCATCTTTCCTGTTCCAATGTTAACTGTGTCTCAAAACCCATTTGGTGGATATATTATGGAGATGTATGGAGATGTATGCATGTATGGAGATGTACTATGGAGAAGTGTACTTGCCAAAAGGCAAGTATTGTGATAAGAGACAAAAGAAGCAAAAGGCCAAAAAAAAAAGCAAAAGGCTAATAAAATTGGTAATTTCTAAGCAATTGAAGTTTCTTCAAAAGTGAAAGACTGTGTATCATTCTATTCTATGTATCCATTGGGTGTTTTAAACAGGGTTATGTGTCCTATTGGGTTGTAGTGCCTGTCATATAATCATTGGTGCAAACCTAGGCCTAAACCTGAACTTATAGTCAGGTTATATTGTTACATTTCCCCCATGACATTTGAAATTATTCTTTTCCTGTTTGGTTTTTTCTTCTTTATTTTCACCTGTGACTAAGATCATTTTCCTATTTTGAACAAAAATATCTTTTTACCCTCCCAGTTTGTTCTGTATTGTCCTCACTCTAGACCAGACTTGTAACAGCTTTTCTCACAATGTAGCAACTTTTCTAACAACATAACAAATATAACAACTTCTATCCACCCTTCATTACCTTAACTAAGAGGTGCCTGTTGCCTCCTAATACCTGTTTCAACCTGAAACGTTCTTTCCTCTCACTTTCAGCCCTTGCATTGGAGACAGGCTGACTGGTCTTTCAAGACACTGTTGTAACACCACTGCTATAACATTACTAACTTATTTCAGGAATTTCCTATAGCTAAATTGCTTTACGCATATTCTCCCAGACTTTCTGGCTGTATTCTCACCTTTGGGCATATTATTTCCTATACTTGAAACAGTTTTCTTTCATTCTGGTTATGTAAATCTTAACTCTACCATTTCTTTAATGTTCTGACCGAATGTTGTACTTTCTTTTCCACATATTTTAACATTTTTCCAGACTTGATATAGGTTGGCTTTCCTTTTTCCATACCCATCACTCATTTAGCTATTATATTTTTTATTCTTGTATTAAATTGTGTCTCTTTACCACACTGTATCTCCAAGGGAGAAAATGTCTCCAAAGTTAGAGGATTGATTTTTTTTTTTGATTGTATGATACTTCTATTTTTAATTTTTTTTTAAATTTTTATTTATAAACATAAAATGTATTATTAGCTCCAGGGGTACAAGTCTGAATCACCAGGTTTACACACTTCACAGCCCTCACCATAGCATGTACCCTCCCCAATGTCCATAACCCCACCACCCTCTCCTGTCCCCCCTCCCCCCAGCAACCCTCAGTCTGTTTTTTGAGATTGAGTCTTTTATGGTTTGTCTTCCTCCCGATCCCATCTTGTTTCATTTCTTCTTTTCCTACCCCCAACACCCCCCCCCCATTGCATCTCCACTTCCTCATATCGGGGAGATCATATGTTAGTTGTCTTTCTCCGAGTGACTTATTTCGCTAAGCATAATACCCTGTAGTTCCATCCACGTCATTGCAAATGGCAAGATTTCATTTCTTTTGATGGCTGCATAGTATTCCATTGTGTATATATATACCACATCTTCTTTATCCATTCATCTGTTGATGGACATCTAGGTTCTTTCCATAGTTTGGCTATTGTGGACATTGCTGCTGTAAACATTCGGGTGCACGTGCCCCTTCAGATCACTATGTTTGTATCTTTAGGGTAAATACCCAGTAGTGCAATTGCTGGGTCGTAAGGTAGCTCTATTTTCAACTTTTTGAGGAGCCTCCATGCTGTTTTCCAGAGTGGTTGCACCAGCTTTCATTTCCACCAACAGTGTAGGAGGGTTCCCCTTTCTCCGCATCCTCGCCAGCATCTGTCATTTCCTGACTTGTTAATTTTAGTAGAGGATTGATTTTTATCTCCTTTAATGATAGTACCTCAGGGCGCCTGGGTGGCTCAGATGGTTAAGCCCCTGCCTTCGCCTCAGGTTATGATCTCAGGGCCCTGGGATTGAGCCCCACATCGAGCTCTACAGGCTCTCTGCTCTGCAGGGAGCTTGCTTCCCCCTCTCTCTGCCTACTTGTGATCTCTGTCAAATAAATAAAATCTCTTTAAAAAAATGATAGCACCTCTTACATTGTATAACCAGGAGCATGTAAACTTAAAATGACTCATGATTTTAAGCCTAGCTCTCTATAAGATTATAGGCTCAAGAAAGGAAAACTGATTTTTTTATTTATGTGATGTTCTGCAAATCCTTAAAATGACGTAAATTAAACCTATTTTTTTGATAGGTTTAATTTACCTATAAACAGATGTTTCACTCTTTATCAAATAGTATCAACATATGTGTAAGTATTTTGGATGACATCTATAGACCTTCTAACCTTTTGAGCCCTCAAAACCGATTTTTTAGTTTGTATATATTTTTTGCATTTCATCAGATATAAAAATTATTTTACAGGTTTCGGACTATGTAGGAAAACTTTCAGTGGCTGGTTTTTCATTGCGTTGCTTTGATCCTGGCTTGATGGTTTTCATTGTGTTGCTTCTTTGAGCCTGGCTTGATAGGAAACTATCAGTTTGGGTCCAATCTAAACAGAAACCATGTAGTGATTATAACAAGGGAAGTTTAATGTAAAGTTTTAAATTGTGGCAAAAGAAAAAAGATAGGAGAATTCTATATGGTAACCCAGAGCTGAGGAAGAGTACCAAATGAAGAGGTACTTGAGTATCTTTTGGAAGCAGGGGGCCTAAGATTTGGGTTCAGGTTTCCCTGAAGAAGGGGTAGCTGCAGCCCACAGGATGACAGTTTACTGGTTTGCCTAGGCCAGAGTTGGTCACTAGGCAAGTAGGAAGTCACCCTCCAATATTCAGGGAAACTGTAGCTAGTTACTGGGTGTGTGAGCACACAGAGACAGGGAGGGGTCTCAGTGTTGGCAGGAACATGAGGTATTTGTGTTGGAAGGGTTAAAAGAAGGTGATCACCAGCCTGGCCCAGGTTTATGAGTGTCAAGGAGAAACATATATTCTGGGATTGTGACTAGGGAAGAGCATCACCAGATGTCTTAATACCCACCTAGTTTACTGATGGTGCAGCTGCCAGAAAGCAGTGGGAGAGCCCCTTCAGGGTGAATTTGGAGCTGAGAGATGGTAAATTGGTAGATTTTAGAAAGGTTTTGGTAGGACCAAGCATCACACAGAAAATATGCTTTCCCTGTTTTGCAATGTCTTACATAGCCTGTTCAAACCAAGAAGGAGGCATAAAGGTAAGGTAGCAAAAATGTCAGGTTGTTTAGAAAACAGGCAAAATGAGAAAACTTGGGCCAAGGTTTTAAACATCTCTCTCTTTTTTAAAAGATTTGTCTATTTTAGAGATAGTGTAGGGGGGTGGGTCAGAGGAAGAGGGAAAGGGAGAGAGAATTTTTTTTTTTTTTGAAGATTTTTTATTCATTTGACAGATCACAAGTAAGCAGAGAGGCAGGCAGAGGGAGGTGGGGAAGCAGGCTCCCCACCGAACAGAGAGCCCAATGCGGGGCTTGATCCCAGGACCCCGAGATCATGACCTGAGCTGAAGGCAGAGGCTTAACCCACTGAGCCACCCAGGCACCCCAAGGGAGAGAGAATCTTAATCAGTATCCATGCTGAGCATTGAGCCTGATATGGGGCTCAGTCTCACAACCTTGAGATCATGACCTGAACCTAAACCAAGCTTGACATTTGACTGCACGACCCAGGCACCCCTAAGCATCTAATGAATTTGATAACTATAAAACAGTTCTGAACTGGAGATCTGGGGCTATTATAAGTATTCTGAAATTACATGAATTATACTCTTAAATGTCAGAGATGGGAATTAGAAAATTTCTTCCATTATTTTTCATCAAGGTAGCCACATAGCTTTTACATGAACTTTCCTGGAAATGGGGAGTCCTGTAATTGGAATGCTTTATTTTATAGTCTTATTTTTGCTTCAATTAAATTATTTTTTGCTTTGCTGTGTCTTCTCCATAGTGCTTTTAATTTTGCCACTCAAGACCATCTCAATGGATATTTTAGTCTTCCAAGTGTTGAAATCAACAAGAGTGGTGCTCTTTTCCGTGTTTCAGGCTGTTTCTAATTTCTAAAGTATTTTTTTTGGACAAAGTTTTTTTTCTTCATTGTTCACTTTTTGGATGTTCTCTAGCTTTCAATATTTTGTTTTTAAAAGCCTATATTTTGCAGATGATCCAGAGCCCTTCTTAATAGCAAAACTAGATTATATGCTTTATTTTTTTATTTTTAAAAAATTGAGTTATAACAGTTTCATGTGTACAACATAATGATATGATATATGTGTATTTCACAATAAGTCTAGTTAACACCCATCCACTTTTTTTTCTTTTTTTTTGGAATTTTAAGTCCAGTATAGTTAACGTACAGTGTTATATTAGTTTCTGGTGTACAATATAGTGATCCAACAATTCCATCACTCGGCGCTCATCAGGACAAGTGCACCCCTTAATCCCCATCACCTACTTCACCCATCCCCCCACCCACCTCCCCTCTGGTAACAATGAGTTTTTTTCTCTACAGTTAAGAGTCTGTTTCTTGGTTTCTGTCCCTCTTTTTTTCACTTTATTTTTTCTTCTTGCCTCCTCTGGCTAATTTTTTAAAAAGCTTTGTTGATGTATAATTGACAAAATTGTAAGATACTTAAAATGTGCATTTTGATGATTTGATATAC
Organism: Martes martes; assembly: GCF_963455335.1. Taxonomy (NCBI): domain Eukaryota; kingdom Metazoa; phylum Chordata; class Mammalia; order Carnivora; family Mustelidae; genus Martes; species Martes martes. The sequence goes on along the minus strand of NC_137901.1, from coordinate 20,606,697 downwards.
ATACACATTATGAAGAGTTCACCGTCTCATATTTACCTTTTTTTTTTCCCCTTTTGGGTGAAATTTTTTTATTGTGGCACCAATATGCAGGATGTAAAGAGTAGAATGGGCACTCTACATTTGATCCTTTAATAGTTTATTACTCCAGCGAGTGTTTATTTGGCTCCTGGCACTGTAGATGTGTGTGGAGGTGGATGGAGGAGGGTAGGAATGGGATGGGAGAGGTGATGAATAAGAAGGCCTAAGTCTATCATGAGGAGCTCAATGGTGGGAAGATATAAATGGACACAATTATACTATAACCACTAAGGATTGTTTCAGAGAAATGAAGATGGAGAAACTGCTGTAAAGGTACAGAAGATGCAGCAGCTAAGTGGCCTGGAAAAGATCAGGAATGATTTCACTCAGGAGGGAAATTGTGTTGATCTAGAAAAATGAACAAGTTTGTCATCAAAGAAATTGGGTGGAAGGGTATTCTAGGCAGAGGATAATGTGCAAATGTACCTGAGCGGTAAAATAGTCTGATTCAGAATTCACGGACTTGGAAGCATATGTTGTGGAAGAACAGTCGAAGAAACCAGCACGATAATATCAAGTTTATGATTCCACCATTTATTAGCTCTTCATTGTGAACAAGCAACTTGACTTTGCCCGAGTCTTTTTTGTTTTCTCTCCCATTTGTAACAGCTACTTTGTAGTTTTAAGGATTAAATGGTATAAGTTATGCCTAGCACATATGACACAGTAAATACTAGCTGCTTATGTGATACCTCTAGCTGGGGAGAGGCACTAGGAATAAGATGTAAGACTGCTACCCTCGTGCCTCCCTATTCTATTCTCCGTACTGTTGCAAGGCTTAGTCTTTAGAAACCTATCAGAGATGTACCTCTTCTCAAATTTCCAGTGGCTTCTCAGTAAGTGTGAAGTTTTCTATGATAACCTAAGAAGTCCTATGTAGTGTACCAACGCCTCTCCCTTCACTCCCCAAACCAGAACATTTCCTACCACTGGATTTGCTCTCTGATTAAGCCACATTGGTCTTGCTGTTCTCAAATAACGACAAATATCCTTTTTTCCCCAGGCTGTTGCACCATAGTCTTCATTTGGTTGTCTTTCCTGAAATACCCAGTGATTCCCTCAGATGTCTGCTCAAATGTCATTTTATCAAAAAGGTCTGCCCTAACCCCCACCACTCCCTTACACCATTTTTTTGCCCCTCTACTCCTACTTCATTTTCCTTAAATTTGAGGACAGAGACTTTGTTTCTTTATTCACTGTTTCCCTCCCAACAACTAGAATTATGTTCAGCATTAATTTAAAATTATATATAAGTATTTGCTTCTCTGGATAAATGAGGCTGAGAAAGTGGCCTGGGGACCCATCTAAGACCTTGGAATGCTCTGCTAAGAATTTTGGATTTTATCCTGCAGGCAAAAGGAGGGGAACCAATATTCTTGATGCAGCCTGAAGTGAATGCTAATATTTTGTGTTAGTCCCTACATTAATTTATGGTTGCAGTCAAATTGAACTTTTTTCCAAATACTAAAACCAACTATTTAACTTTTTTCCAATAATTAGCCCTTCAAATCTGATACCATGGCATAAGTGCATTATGTTAGCAATTCCTTAAGTAGTAAAATTGAATGTGGATTTTATTTAGCTTTTGCAGAGGTATAGAGTGACTTACCGCGGTTCCTATGATGTTTTAGTGTAAAGTTGTCAGAATATAGGTTTCATTTTTTATAATGTTTAGAGGTCTGTTGATTTGTCTTAGGCTGCAGTAGTAGGTGCCATTTAATTTACTGAATAATTTAGTTGGGTTTTTGGACAAGAGATAAGAGAAATAAACGTAAAGTTTTTTGGAAGAGGACCCAAAAGTCTGATGACAGAACAGAATATTGTGCATAACTTGTCTCACCCAGGACTAGAAGGAACATGATGATGTCCCTGACATCAGCACCCCTTCAAATCATTTAAATCTTCGACATCTTACGAGAGACTTAGGGGAAAAATGAAAAATTTTATTCATATACAGGCTTACTTACCCCATTATTGCAAGTTAAATGCAATATGCTATTAAAAATGAGCAAGTTGTAGCAAATATTTTCCAAATTTCTGCTGTAGTTCTTGGCTTTTCTTTGTGAGCATGTAGTTTTCTTAAGACAGTTTAAAATTTAAAAGTCATTTTGTCTCTCGCCCCCACCCCCTTGCCCTTACTGTCTGGGGTGCCTTGGGCAAGTTGTAGTTTTAAGTTCAATTTATAAAGCAGAGTTAATGGTACCTGCCTCACACAGTATTTAATGAGGAAATACTTGTAAAATGCTTGCTTAGCACAGTGACTCACACGTAGTAAGTGTCTGTCAGATAGTATTATTAAATACAATTATTTCAGAATTTCCGCGGATCACAATTATTGCCATGTGTGGATATTTTGTAGAAATAGATAAGGCTCAGTGTTAGTAGTAAGGGCTGCTTAATTTTTTTCCCCACTAGAAGGCACTGTGTCCTTTGAAGACAAGATTAAGAAACTGCCTGATTGATTTACTGCCTCTAATCTGGCTTTGAGCTCAACCCCTGGCATTCATTCTCCAGTTAAACTCTTAAAGACTGTGTGGGAGTACATTAAGAAATGATCTTTCTTATCTTCCCCTTCCTTCCCACTTCAAGGTATAATTTTTGTCTTCCTTTTTTTTTCCTTTTTTTTTTTTTTTTTTTTTTTTTTTTTTTGAGTAGAGAGAAGCATCTTTCTCCATTCTGTAAACTGGATATATTCTTTAGACGTAAGAAATTATGATTCTGACCCTGAATCTCTTCTCTTCAGTATAGGTTAGCCCCAGGATTCCTGTTAGACCACTAATGAACATGCATCGTACCAAGTCTCTTCCCAGTCACCCTCCCCAGAATTGCATAATGGAGGAGTGTTTGAGCCTTGGCACATACTTTTGCCATTGTAAAGGGGTGGCCCTGGAAAGAAAATTGGCTTTGGGTCTTCAGCAAGACATAGGCTTGACATCCTGAACTGGGAGTGGAGGTCCAAGGGAGGTACCCTTGTTACTTATCATCCTTGAAGCCTCTTCCCTTTGCATATGGTTATAGAACATTCAGTTAGTTGACTAAACCGGTGACCAACTTTCCCAACACTTCTTCATTTCAAGACAGGGAGAGAAGAGGAGAGGTGAAGTGTGGAAAGAGCAAGAAGGTGGGAAGGGGCAACAAAGAGTGAAATACAAAGTCTGGTAACATCGCTATTTTGAACTAACAGATCCTGCTTAGGTTAATCTTTTCATGGATTAGATTGCTTCCTGGTTCCTGTGTCTACAAAGTAACTTTGCAGAGGATGATATAACACATGCATCCTAGCCTGTGTGCAACTTACCGTTTCCTCCCTATTTCCTTCTGTCTGTATACAGTGGGATGTCAGTGTGAGGGGCCTCGACTTAGCGATGGCGGCAAGAGGGAGCCCCTAAACATGAAAGGGTGAGTCAGGTGTAGAGATAAGGGAGAAGGAGGAGACTGGAGGACCTGCCAGGTTGACGGGAATGCTAGGGATTTCTCTAGTGGGAATGGTGCGGGAGGGGTTCCCCTTTGAGTCATCTTTGTATGGTCCTGAAATGTAAAATCCTATTAGGAGCTGGAGTCCCTCTAGCCCAGTTTTAGGTTCTAGAAATGTCTAGATTTCATAGCATATGTTTTTCACAGCATTCTCTGTGACCCATAGTGTCAGATTCAAATGAAAAAATCCAAATTTAGCATTAACATAGCAGAGGCTTCTCTGGCTGTTGGAAGGCCTCACTTGTCGAGAATGACCCAAACCAGGGCTTTGGTTCAGTAATTGAAACAGTATCTAATCCAAGGACCATACATTCTGACCTCAACCGAAAAGGGCAAGGTAGGAATGCTTTTAATATTGACAATTGAATAAGGGATAAAATTAAAAACGACTAAGGAGTTTCTAGAAAGCTACTGACTCAAAAGGGAACAACCACTGCTTCTGCAGGAACTAGAGTATAAACAATCTAGTAGAAATAATCATCCTTTTAATGAAACGGGATCTACCGCTCCTGGAGGAGAAACCAATAAATGGTGATTTTTTAAAGAGAGGGAGAGAGAGTTTCTTTTTTTTTTTTAGAGAGGGAGAGAGAGAGTGAGTGAGTGTTGGGGGAGGGGCAGAGAGAGAGGGAAGGATAAGCTTAAGTGGGCTCCATGCCAGCACAGAGCCTGTTGTAGAGCTCTATCTCTGAGATCATGATCAAGAATTGGACACTTAACTGACTGAGCCACCCAGACTTCCCCAATAAATGGTGATTAACTGATTCTTGTCATATACTTTTCTAGATGATGGAGAGAAATAGTGTGTTCTAGAGCAGGGGTGAGCAAACTATGACTCACAGTTCAAATTTTAGCCTGCTGCTGGCCTTTGTACAGTCCACAAGCTAAGAATGTTTTTCACATTTTTAAATGATTACATAAAACTTAAAAGAGTATTTTATGACAAGTAAAAGAATGCAATCTATGTCAACATTATAGACTAAGTACTCATTGTAATATCTCTAATTCACCGAAAAGCAACTGTCAAATTAGAAACAAAAATTTGTAACAACTACAGCAAATTTCTTCATAAAAATAAAAAATGAAAATGAGGTTGAAGCCATGGTGTTTTAAGTGGCTTATTTGTTAGCCAAATAAGGGAAACTTATTTATTGATAGCGGGTTAGTTAAATTGTGATTGATTCCAGCAACTGAAGGGATGTGTCCAGAGAAAATAAACTTGTGTAAGACTGTTGCCTTTTGGGGGAAATAGTTGACCAAAGAGTTGACGACTTTAAGAGCAATATCAATAATAAATTAAAAATCAGGGCAAATGATGGGCACCTGGGTGGCTCAGTCCGTTAAGCATCCAACTCTTGAGTTCTGCTCAGGTCATGATTTCAAAGTTGTGAGATGGAGCCCCATCTCAGCTCTGAGGTGGGTTAAGATTCTCGCTCACCCTGACCTTCCCCCACTTCTCTCTCTCTTTGCCCCCCTGCCACCTCTCAGAAAAAAAAAATAATAATAAGGGCAAATGATTTTAATGTTTTTTTTGTTGTTGTTGTTCTTGAGGAGTCCAAAAGATGAAATTGATACTAAGTTGTTTTTTATTCCAGAAGTCAGTGCTGACTTTGAAGTGACAAAAGAATTAGTCTCCATGAAGAGTCTTCATGTGTTGTAAATAAAGGAGGAATATTTCAAAGAAACTGAGAATAATTAATCATGATAGTTAAACATGAAGTGGAATCTGCTAAGATGTATTACAACTTAAATTAAAAATTAAATTAAATTAAATAAAAATTAAATTAAAAAGATGAAGCGGGAAGAAAAAGCTTAATAGTACAAATCTACAAATCTTGTGAAAGTGTAAGATGTCTAAAGCTTATTTTTGGTTATTATGCATAAGCAGGTGCTCTGCAGGAAGTGTGCGGGTCTACCGTGTGTTACCGAACCAGCCATTTTATGGTGCACTTCTTTACTCTTGTGGGCTTACCCATCAGTTCTGTGAATTTTTGTCAGAAATTGAAGCTAAATCTTCTCCTTGCTCTGGCACACATGAGTTTGATGGCTCTGCAGTGATAAACTTTTCTCATGACTTTTTTGATCTTGGGGCCAAAATCGAAATATTTCTTAATGAGAACAACCAGCCTCAAATGTAATGGAACACCAAATGGCTTTGGAAGTTAGTTTTGAGGCAGACTTCAGAATGTTTCTTAATGAATTCAACCTAAAACTGCAAGACGAAACATCAATTATATGCAAATCTTATACCATGGTCAAATCATTTTGATAACAATTCATGTTCGAATCTTAAGTAATGTCAAACACTTCCGTACTTCCGAATGTTAAAATAAGCAGCAAGATTTCCACTCCCACACACATTTTCAGGGGATGTATTTGTGAAGCTCAAACTAGTTTTGGCAACATATTTTGGACCTCCCAACAAATACAAAGAAGATTTACATATTTTTTAAAAATCCATTCGTGTGCAGTTGAAGAACTTTCACCTTACTTTCAATTGGAGGTGATTAATGACAAGCTAAAAAGGGCAAATATCCAGTGAAGAATCTAATCGAATTCTGTAAATGAGTCCCAAATGGTAAATACGCTCAACTAAAATAATGTGCTTGTGGGCTGGTATAAGTGTCTGTCAGTCACTTTCTGTGTGAAAAGAGGTTTTCAAGGATGAGATATGTAAAATCTCATATGGGTCAGCATTAATAGATGAACATGTGTAATTAGTTTTGATGATAAGGAGCATTAACTTTGAATCCCAATTAAGCAAAATGTTATCTCCCTCCAAAGAATTCAGTTTTCTTCATTAATTGCTGGGGTCCAGCCTCGGCAGGTCCAGGTGTCCCCAAAGGATGGACAGTGTCGGCGAGGAGAATGAGAGAGCCAGCCACACGGGGAGTTCTCGTCAGTAGTCAGGTATCTCTACTTTATTCTGATTTTAGAGCTTCTTAGATAGGCACTTTACTTGGGGTAGGGGTTACATTCATGCAAAGGACTTTAAAGGACTCAAGCACTCATCAGATAATTGCTCTTTGTTCAGCACAGGTTATTCTAGTTAAGCTATAATGGGTACAGACTGGCGCCAGGGATGGGGGACAGGGTCTTGCTTCTTGAGCAATCATGTCCCTCAGAAAGCCATGGGAGGTAGCACAAATATGTGCTTTTTGGTAACTTTTTCTGGGGTCTGCAGGAAAACAAGATATAGGTTAATGGAAAATGAGAAGCTATATGGAGGAACTAAGTCTTTAGGAGAGAAGTAGGAACGGGAAGGCGTTACCTTTGCAGGAGACAGGGTGTATTTCAATGGCTTGGCTGTGAAAGCGTTGGACAAACATCAGCCTAGGGAGGAAACCGTCTATCGTGGTTCACATCTAAAGTTCTCCAGTGTCCTAGGTACACAATAATTTATCTCCTTGAAGTTGCTCTGGCCCACAAGCCTGAGAGATGTTTGTGGCAGATTAGCAAGGGGGTCTTTATTTGAGAGCGATACAGGGATCAGAGAAAAAGGCAAGAGACTATCAGACCATGCTTACCTGTGGGGGCGATTCGGCTCTGGGCAGGATTAGGCCTGCATCAGTTCAAACCTTAACCTAGTGGGGCGATGCCCTCGACCAGGCCTCATGGATCCCAACAATTAATAGACTTGATTATTAAAAAAATTATACTCTTTATTATATTTTGAGTTCTAACAAAAAAATGTTTGAAATTTATTTTCTTTCTTGGTGTATGAATACTTACATAATATCTTTGATTTTGCTTCATGGACTACGAAGACTGAAATGTTTACTATCTATCCCATTACAGGAAGAGTTAGGAATGTTTCTGGAATATAGCATTGAGGAGTAACCCTCTAAGTGTATATTGAATACCTATAGCTCTATCAGGACTCAGTTGCAGCCTAAGGCCTAGAATGCCTGAGCCATTGTCCTGTTATACTTTACTGACCTGCTGTGTTGGCATTTTTCAAAATGTACGTGTTTTCTGGTGTCTAAAAGGTGGTGTCTGTCTGATCAGATGGGGGCCCCCAAATGTGCTGTGACGATTTGAGTGGAGGCCGGTGGTGTGGACAGTGAAAGGGTTCACCTGAGGCAGAACAAAGGCGATGGAAGTTTATTGAATATGCTGCAAGGGAACAGCAGGCAGGACAGCAGAGGAGAGGCTGTTTGCAAGGCAGTGGATGGGGGCTGTTTTTAAAGGAGGAAGATGAGAAGGTATGGAGACACATGGAATTCTGCCTTTTCTGGTAACTGTTCCTGGTTGTAAGTAGCCCACTGATCAGTTAAGGCATATGGATATTCTGAGATGGGTCTCCTGATGACCCTGTCTGTATACAGCCAGGTGGTCACTGTGGGCCTTTTCTGCATTCGGTTGCTCAAGCCCATGTGCCTAAAAGCGGCCTCTATGTATTCCTTAAAGAGTTTTGTTATAATTAGCAGGACCATCTAGAAGTTCTTTTCTCCTGGGAGATGACAATTGGCTGTAAAATTATGCCTTCTGCTTAGAAATTTAGGTAATTTATCCTTTTGGAACACACAGGTGAACCCTTCTGTTGCTTGGTAATTATATGTAAGCATAGATGCTGATTAAGTGTTGGGCCCCTCTTCTGGTTTTACATGTGTGCTCTCAGTCCTTCCTGGTTTGGGTATAGCATCTGCTTTTTCTAGGATTACTAAGTTCACTCACTGTTCCTTTCCCCTGGTGTCTACATAGAATTATGCATATATCTATAATTTATTACAGATATATTATTAATAGGAGAAAAGGATCCCTATATATTAGTACTTTTTCTACTTATTAAAATACAGAATATATTCTAATTATCCTTTTATATTACAACTATTCTATCCACCCTTTATATTGCCTTTTATCCTTTGAGTATCAGAGTATCATTGAACGTTTTACAGGTACAATATGTTCCCATTAACCACAATGGAACTTAATTGAAGCTCAAATGATCACAGTCTGCCTTGTGAAAGCCCTTGAAAGCCTCCTTTGTGTTGACATTATTGAAAACATCATTGCTTTCTGGAAACAAAGGATGTTCCAGATCGTTCTTTTTTTTTTTTTTCCCTGCCATGAGACATAGTCATAACCTCCTTTCAAGGAATCAAGGGTTCTTGTTCCTAATAGCAGGGACTGTTATTAGAGACCGAGGTCTGGACACTAGGGAAGAACGCAAGAATGGATGGAGGGCAAAAGTACAACAACTGCAGATGTCATTGGACTGTTTTTAGTAGTGACAGAGCTCGGAACGTAATATGAATTTACAAAGATGTTTATTTAGCTAATTGTATTGCTACACCATAGCTGTTTTGTTGTTTTGTTTTTAAAAACAGTTCTGTATATGATTTCAGTGACCACTTAGATGTTCTCCTATTTAAAAAGAAAACCACAGCCCCAAAACAGTATCACTGTGTAAAAGCCCCAAGTCAGTAAACTAAGACTTACTACCTAACCTAACTATAGTTTCAGCCACCTTCCCCCCGCTCCAAGAATGTAACCTTGACCCTATCAGCATGGAATTTTCTGGACAATACAAGGAAAATTTATTGACAGACCCCTTAAGCTCCCCTTAAGAGGGCAACCTTGCCTGAGCAATGCATCCCATGCTAATAAATTCCTTTTTTTATGCCCTCTCTCTGCCTTTGAAAACTCTTTTGTTTAGCACAGTGGAGCTATTTTCCAAATGGGGTGCTGCCTATTCATGAATCATTTAATAAAGCCAAATAGATCTTCAAAATTCACCCTGTTGAATTTTGTTTTTTTGGGGTTTTTTTGTTTTTTTTTTTTAAGATTTTATTTATTTACTTGACAGACAGAGATCACAAGTAGGCAGAGAGTCAGGCAGACTGCCCAACCCACTGAGCCACCCAGGTGCCCCTGAATTTTGTTTTTTAACACCCATTTACCCTAACAGTAAGAAAGACACAATTTGGGGTGCCTGGGTGGCTCAGTGGGTTAAAACCTCTGCCTTTGGCTCAGGTCATGATCCCAGGGTCCTAAAACCTCTGCTTTTGGCTCAGGTCATGATCCCAGGGTCTTGGGATCGATGGAGGCCCGCATCTGGCTCTCTGCTCAGTGGGGAGCCTGCTTCCCTCTCACTCTCTGCCTGCCTCTCTGCCTATTTGTGATCTTTGTCTGTCAAATAAATAAATAAATAAATAAACTCTTTTAAAAAAAAAGACACAGCTTATATTCCTTTCCTATAGGCACATACCTTGGCACCAATAAAGCTGAGCTTCCCTTTTTTAGGAAAGTTTGATTACCGTCTTAAAATTGCTTCTTTCCATAGCACACTCTTTTGCTTCTCCCCTGCTTATTTTTTTCTCATAACACTTAACATTTTCTAATGTAGAATGTCAGTTACTACTTTTTTTTTTTTTAAGATCTGTTCTGATTCTTCTACTAAAATGTAACCTGCACACGGGCAGGGGACTTTGTCTTTTTCATTTACTGATATATCCCAAGCAACTAGAAGGACAGCTGGCACATATGGGGCATTTAGTTAATATTTGTTGAATGAATGCATTTGAGCTGCGTTGGAGAGAAAAAATCTTCTTCTGCCCTCCAAGATCATTCTGGCTGGGCTAAGAATTAACATGAGACAGTAATAGGAGAAAATCAAACAAAAGTTTATAATAACACGTATACCTCCAGCATACATTGGAGAAACCCAGAAAAACTGAGTAACTCCCCATAATGACTGAAACCATCACCTTAAATACCATCTTTAGCTAAAAACAAAAGAAGATGTTGGGGGTGGCAAGTCAGTTATGCAAGGTAACTAGGAAAAACACAGTAAAGAAGAGTAAGATTGTTATGCAAATTTAATTCCAAGCCTTCTCCTTGATAAGAGTTTCTAAAGATTGAGTCATCCCCTTTCTTCTTGACATAGCAAGGGAGAAACACCCTTCCAAATGGGATTTCCCTTACGAATGTAAATACTTTTCAGGAAGGGTAACTTCTACTTGGTTTTCAGAGTTTCTCTCATTTCCACTGTTTTTAAAAAAATAACCAGCTTAAAATAACCAATATGCCAAAGAGGCATATCTTGGGGTGGCAAAATTTGCTCCCCTTCAGCTATAACAAGTTTTCTAAAGTTGAACTCAGTTGATTTTGTTGGTCATATAATCACTCAATGGCCTTCCTGGAGTTGTCTTTCTCTGTTAATATTCTGTTAGATTTGTTGTACCCGAGTTTTCCGTCTGAGAGACCACCAAAGAGCCAACACCGATGCAGTCACCCGAGGGTTTATTTAACAAGCTTAAGCTTGGGCCCAGGTATACCCGACATGGTGGAGTAGGGACTTGGACCCCGAGCTTAGTTAAGGCAGGGGTATTTATGGGTTCCTGTTACTAAAGCAGGGTGGGTCTTCCTGTTACTAAAGCAGGGTGGGGGTCTCTGGAACCAAAGCAGGGTGGGGGTCCCTAGAACTAAAGTTAAGTAGGGGAAAGTTCAGCCCTTGGGCACAGGGGTCTGAGACAGCTGCTGGAGCTAAGATGGCTGTACTTATGCTATGGCTAAACCTGAGGTGGGATGGCCTTAATTTTTCTCAGCCTCCACAGATTGGCACTATAAATTAAATACGAAGCAACTTATTTTGCAGAAAACTTGGAATGTTGAATCATTATGTCAATGGAATCTTGAAAAAATGGGAGTGTTGGAAAGCTAGCAGTTTAATGCTGTTGTTCAAAATAATTATATCCTCAATTCAAGTGAGTAGAGCTAGATTGTCATAAAACCATTTAATCTGGTTAATTTTGTAATTTTGTACACATGGGGATTTAGCAAGGTTAGTCCAAGATCAGATTGTCATGTAGAGTTGAGTGAGTAGAATATTTTCATTTTCTTAACTTCTTAAGTTCAGAGCTCATTTCCAGTGTTCTCTGACACTTACTGTAGAAGCTCATACCCACAAAACACCTGTAATGTTAGAGTTCTTCCTGAGAACATTCTGGAATGGATAATGGTGGGATGTGGGAGCAGGGGACTATGTATTGAGCCTTTCCCCACTAAGTTCTGGAATTTAAATGCATGGCATTGATTTTGAGGATACAAAGCATTTTAAGGTAATTGTGTAAGTTTTATCTGTGGGGTGAGTAAGGTGACTTCCTTGTCTTATCAGGAGCCATAAAACATTACATTTTCCCTGTTCAATTTTCCTTCTGCATCTGTTGGCTGGAATGAATCATTACATTGTAGTCTTTGAGGCAAGGGTCTATGTCATCTATGACTTTGGTAATCTCTGCAGTGTCTGGGATATAGCACGACCTCATATACCTCTGATATCCAGTGATCATCTTAAAGTTGAACAACAGATAAACATTTGCATAATGAGAATAAGGATCAATCTTGTTACTGGTAGAGATTTCAAAGGAAGTAATCAGAAAGAATTGCCCAACACTGTCTTATCAGTCTTTTCCACCACAATGATTATAGAAGACAGATAACTTAGATAGGGGGGAATTTGGGGAAATGTTCTTAACAGAACTTAGAAGCCCTGTCTTTTCTTCCTACCAGTGCAGCATGCAAAATCTAGTTGGCCCAGTTTATTGAAGGAAAACAATATTCTTTTCTGATTGGATGTGTTCCAGGAAAATAAACTCAAGTTATTTAAGAGTCTCATGCTCTACCGACTGAGCTAGCCGGGTGCCTAAACTCAAGTTATTTAATGAAGAGTTGTATCTTTTTTTTTTTTTTTTTTAAGATTTATTTATTTTTTTGAGAGAGTAAGAGCACAGAGGGAGAGTGAGAAGGAGCAGAGAGCCCAAAGCAGGGCTTGATTCCAGGACCCTGAGATCATGACCTGAGTCAAAGGCAGATGCTTAACCAAGTGAGCCACCCGGACATCCATGTATATTCAGTATATTCATGTATATTCAGTTTATGTATATTCAGTATATTAATGTATATTCAGTTTATCCCTTTATAGATTTTTTTTTTTTTTTTTTTTTTTTTTTTTTTGAGAATGAGAAGTGGGGGCAGAGGGAGGAGAGGATCCCAGTCAGACTCCATGCCCAGTGCAAAGCCTGACACAGGGCAAGATCTCATAACCTAGAAACCATGACCTGAGCTGAAATCAAGAGTGGGACACCCAACTGAATGAGCCACCCAAGTACTCCTCTTTGATAGATAGTGCAATCAGCAGCACTTAGCACTTGCCAAATTTATTGTTAGTATGCTCCTAGCCCTTGTGATGGAGATAAACATTAAGCAAAAATAAACCTGGCAGCAAACCTCAGTGAAAATAAGGACTTGAAAGGGTATAAATATGTTTGTCTTAGTTTTTGGCAAAAAATAGACTGCCCTAGATGTATCCTGGTGCAATAGAAAAGAAACCTTTATTGTTTATTTTTATGCAAGAGTTTGAGATGGGAGTTCTTGTTTGGTAGGTGGTTTTATCTACACAGTGAACTGGGGACATAGACTCCTTCCCTCTAGTGGCTCTGCCATCCCAAAGGGCATCTGTGCATCCAGCTGGTAAAAGGCAGAAAAGGCATGATGGGGGTGGGGGGCTAACCTTCTTTTTTTTTTAAAGTCTTAGCTTGGAAATGGCACACAGCATTTCCACTCAGATCTCACTGACTAAAACTCAGTTGCATGACCACATCTGTTAAGGATGTTGGGAAATATAAACTAGCCATGTGCCCCATAAAGAAGTAATTGTTATTTTTCAGGATTTTCCTTCTTTCTCTCCCCCTTCCTTCCTTCCCTCCCTTTTCCTTCTTTCCTCTCTTCTGCCCACCTTCTGTCCTTCCTTCCTTCTTTTTTTTCTCTTCGTTTTTACTTTTTATTTTAAGATAATCATAGACTCTAGACTTTGATGTTGCAGATATCCCCTGATCAGCTTTCTCCCGGCTTCTCCTTATATTAGCATCTACATAACAATAGAACAGTTTTCAAAATCTGACATGATACCATTAAATAAACTACAGACCTTATTCAGTTTTTACCCATAATGTCATTTTTCTGTTCTAGGATCCAATCCATCTTGTTGTAATGGTTCCTTAGTCTCTTGCAATTTATGACAGTTCTTGCCTTTCCTTGCCTTTTATGACCTTGGCACTTTTGAAGAGTCAGTAATTATAGTCAGTAATTTTGTAAAATGTCCCTCAGTCTGGGTTTGTTTGATGTTTTGTCATGATTCTACTGAGGGTTATGCATTATTGGGAAGGCTACCATAGACCAGAATTAATCTGTCCTTGGTACATCATATCAGAGGGTACATGATGTCAGTAAGTATCACAGATGATGCTAACCTTATTCATTTGGCGAGGATGGTGCTTTCCAGGATTCTCCACTTGGAACTTACTATTTGTCCTTTTGTGTAATTATCAAGCATTTGGGAGCGATATTTTAAGAGTATACAAATATTCTGTTTTCAACTTAAACTTTCGACCAGTAATTTTAGCACCCACCAAAGGGATCTTGCCTGCAGCAATTATTACTGTGGTCTTCCAATGATGATTTCTATTTCCTACATTAAAAAATAGATTTTTGTTAGACATCTGATGGTTACTGATAGATATTAAGGACTCCCACCCTCTTCCCAGCACTGCCCATTTTGGAGATTAAAGTGACCATGGTTTAAATAATATTAAATGTGGGAAGGTAGATTGGAAGAAGATAAAGGGGTTAAAAGAGAAGGATTATACTGCTTCAGCTTTGTAGTGTTTAGATATGGTCCAGATAGGAAGCTCCTTGAAATGGCCATAAGAAAACCTGGGTCTTAGTTAAAATTCTATTAGCTTATTATAAGCAGGTCTTTTTACTCTAATTTTCCAATTTTTAAAATAAGGACAATTTATAAATTATTCAAAGTAACAAGTGAGGATGTGGTACTTTGAATTATTATGAAGGGTCATCGAGGGTTTATGAGCTCAAGTGTCCTTATGGTATGTTAAAATATAGGTATTAAAAAATAAAATAAAATATAGGTATTATAGCAAGTTTACTTGTGCTTATTAAAAAAGAATCAGGCGAACATTAATTAAGCATTTACTGTGTGCAGACACTGTGCTAAATGCTTTACATATATTAACTACTTTATCCTCTCACACTTTTATAAAGGCAACTTTATTAGTCCCATTATATAACTGAAGAACATGAGGCTAGACAGCTTGCCCCAGGTCACACAGCTAGTAAATGCTGAGTTATGATTCAAACCTTGGTGGTCTGTCTCCAGAATTTGTACTCTTAACCATTCTACTATAAACTTGTGCCCTGGTTGTAGCTATTGGCAGGACTGAGGTTCACCTAGTACACATTTATCTGGTGGCCACACCAGCTAACTGCTTCTCTTCTAACTGCTCAGTGCCTGTGCCCTACAGGTGGTTAAATATTTTGGGGATAATCCTGCCCACTGGTGAATAACAAATGTTTGTATCTCCTAATTATGTTTCAATTGAGCAATTATTATATTTGACAGTATAAGTAAACCTTAGAAAATATTTTTAGGTACTTATGTTTGGAAGTACAATAGCTTAAACATTTTGAAGTCACAACAGAAGTATTGGGCATGCATTTGTTAACTGTTCCTCCCAATTGTGTGGCATTGACCCATGTTTGTCTTTGACCACAACATGTAAGTAGTATAGCTTTTTTTTTTTTTTTTAAGATTTTATTTATTTATTTGACACAGAGAGAGAGATCACAAGTAGGCAGAGAGGCAGGCAGATGGGGAGAGAGGAAGCAGGCCCTCTGCTGAGCAGAGAGCCCGATGCAGGGCTTGATCCCGGGACCCTGAGATCATGACTTGAACTGAAGGCAGAGGCTTAACCCACTGAGCCACCCAGGCACCCCAAGTAGTATGGCTCTTATTTAAAAATGATTATTAGGGGCGCCTGGGTCGCTCAGTCATTAAGCGTCTGCCTTCGGCTCAGGTCATGATCCCAGCGTCCTGGAATCCAGCCCCACATGGGACTCTCCCCCTGGCGGGAAGCCTGCTTCTTTCGCCCTCTCCCACTCCTCCTACTTGTGTACCCTCTCTCGATGTGTCTCTCTCTTCAAGTAAATAAATGAAATCTTAAAAAATATAAATGAAAATGACTATTAGATGTGTGATTAGGTATGTTACAAAAATGGGGTGTTTGAAAAATGGGGTCACCAGTCTTTTCCTTTTAATGACTGTCTGGCACCGGCTTGGTGATTTGGCTACTAGTTGTAGACTCCGGTTCAATGAGCAGTTCTGCCTACTTATTTCCCAGTCTGCCAAGAATTTCTGGTCTAGTAGAAACTACCCCACTTCTGAGGGTTATGTGAATGGCTAGCATACCCACTACTGAGGGCTGCACCACAGAGTTACATTCATATATCTTAAAATGATTTTGATAATATTCCGCCTTTTAGCTGTTTTGCTTCAATTCGCTATTTACATGTATGTCAAAGGCATGAAGTTCCCCTACAGCAAAAAGAAATAGGAAAATCTTTGGCTGAAATTGAGAGAGCTGGACATTTGTTCTGGCTCTGCCAGTGACTTACTGTGTTACTTTGAGAAAAATACTTAGTCTCTCTGATCCCTGTTTTCTTTCTCTCTCTCTTCTTTCTTTCTTTCTTTTCTTTCATTCTTTCTCCTCTCTCTCTCTCTTTCTTTCTTCCAATTAATTAATTTATTTTAAAGAGCAAGATAGCATGAGCAGGAAGAGCAAAGGGAGAGGGAGAGTCTCAAGCAGACTCCACGTGGAGACTAACATGGGCTCAATCCTAGGACCCTGAGATCATGACCCTGAGATCACCACCTGGGCCAAGCCAAGAGTCTGATAGTTAACCACCTGCACCACCCAGGTCCCAGCCCTCTGTTTTCTTATCGGCAAAGATGAAAAGGACCTCATCCAGCTGCAGCATTCTTTGATTTAGTGCTGAAGTGAGTTTTCATATAGTTTGGTTGATGATTTGCTTGTCTTGCCATTTAAATAAATGCTAAATGTAGCTCCCAGATAATGCTGGTGATAGAGGACTGTGTTTTCATACTCCTGAGAAAGAAAAATGGTAAAATACAAAATTGTGTAAAACTTGCTTTGAAGATCCATATAGTACCATTTGCTGGTAAGACCAAGGAAAACTGGCATACTTTCCTTTAGTCTTAGA
This sequence comes from Martes martes, assembly GCF_963455335.1. Classification (NCBI taxonomy): domain Eukaryota; kingdom Metazoa; phylum Chordata; class Mammalia; order Carnivora; family Mustelidae; genus Martes; species Martes martes. Next base: position 20,590,068 of record NC_137901.1, on the reverse strand, counting down.
GACCACCCATTGTAAAACACATCCCATTTTCAGAGATGTTAAGGTGTGGAATGTATTCCAGTTAACAAATGCACAGGGAACACTGAACAGGAAAAACATTGTATTTTATGGTACATAAAATATATAACAAGATATATAACAACCCGATAATATGATGACATCACCTTACTGGCTCCACAGACAAACAATTATTTGAAATACGTTATGACTTCAAAATCAGTACCATTCATTTCAGTTCCAGGTCTTGGTGGGGAAAGGCTAACTGGTATGACGCACTGAGGGATCTTAGATTCGAGGAGATGTGATAGGAAGGCCCCAGTGTCAGCTCTCCATCACCTCAAAGAGTGACCACCTGCAGCCTTGTCAGAGCCCGAGGTGGCTAACCCAGATAGCGTCTACATTTTTATCCCATGTTTCGGAGCTTCTTAGAGACAAGCCAGAAATATGGACTAGAATGTAATGGACTAACTGGACCTACCTGGTGAAGCTGTGTTGGGACTCAAAGGCTCAGCTCAAAATTCTGACTTTGGAGAAGCCCCATCTCAGACACAATCATGGTCTTCTCTATCCTCACAGAGCCTTGGGCATACTTCTGTCAGAACACAGCACAGTCTTTGGTAGTGTTTTCCTTTCCATGTCTGCTACTAGAAGCTATTCAGAGGCCTCGTGCTGTTTCACAGGAGTGGCAAACAGTCTGGAACACAGTAGGCATTCAGCCACATTCACTGGAGGAAGACAGATAAGATAGAAAGGAAAGAAGGATGGTTAACACTTTGTGGATTATAGGAATGGTTTTTAGGTGACTCGGGCCACCCCTTGTCACCAGAAAATATGATGCAAGTGAATTGTGAATGAAGATTTAATTTTCAGGGAACAAAATTACTCAAGAAAGCACATGGGAAAATCAGTCCATTGTTTTAGAGGCAGGACCAATTTGGGTGAAAATAGGTTGTACTAGACAAAGCACCCACCCTGAAACTGTAGAGAACTAGTGTCATGAAGAATCTTCTGAGAGATGATGCTTTGCTCTGATACTGATATCAGCAGGGCAGTGACTGCGTTTCCTTGTCTCAGTTTCCTTGTCCACAAAATAGGAAGGCTGGGAGTACCTGAGAGAATTGCTGTAAGAGTTCAGTCACGTAACGTAGGTGATTAGTACAGTGCCTGGTGATTAGTACAGTGCCTGGCGCACCGTGAGAGAAGGAAATGTCAGTTATCATTATCTGTGTTTGCGTCATCAGTAGGCAATGACATGAGGACCAACGAGAGCATTTTATTGGTCTCTAATTTGGCAATTCTTTCTGGGGTTTTTCTGTGTTTTTTTTTTCCTTAAACTGAGATTATAACTTCCTTATTTTGTTTCCTTAACTTTCAGCTATATATTAGTAGTCCCTTACTGGAGAGTTATCATTCCTCACCTCTCAGGGATCTCCCCATCGACTAAAGCTACATCTCCCCCTTTTTCTTTCTCAGTGAATTGGCTGCTTCTGTTGCAAATGGACAACTCAGCCTTTGAGATGCATGAAGATGCAGCCCAGAATACTTTTTCTACGAGGAAGATGGACACCATCTCCAGAATGGTAAGGTGCAGACTGACACCTTGAGATTAGCTCCCCCCAAACCTTTATGCAGAGTCAGGAAAGAATCCCTTTTTAGACCAGCTTTCCTCAAGTGACCTCTTTTGAAAGGTAGCGTCTCCTGCTCTGGACATTTCTTGATTTGCTTTCCATCTTACCAACTCCTAGCTCACATCTCCATTAGCTTTGTAATGGTTCAACTTTTCATGAATTTGTTGTTCACGGTATTTGTGAATTGGTTATTGTTCAGTATAATATCCTCATACAATGTGAAATTGTGAATGTTAATCAATGATTATGCTCTACAAAATATACCATTTAAGAATGTTGACATGCTAACATCTGTGTTAGAGTTATTAGTAATCAAAGCTATGCCTGCTTAGAGAGGAATTCAAAGGGCAGTGGACAGGAAACCACCACATTAACACTTATGAATGCCATTTTGTGGTCAGAGGAATGAGGGCAAATTGGTCCAAAAGTTAAGGTGTATATCTTTTGGTAGCTTTCAGTAACGTGGATTGTAACTCACAGAAATAATACTGTTGTTTATAGCATGTATTTGTAATGTGATAATGAGGAAACAGTAACACAGCAGTACATGGAAATATTGGACTTGGAGTTGGTAGATGAGTTAGTAGCTCAGACAAGTAATACATGGAAGTGGGCGTTTAATGAGGCTATTTAAGTGAAGGAGGGAGGGAGAGTGAGGCTAAGATCTATCAGACCAGTTGTTTACTGCTATGTTACTTTTCCCATGCCTATTACCTGGTCATGTGATTACATATGTATATTCTGGAACTAAAAGATTCTTGAAATCTAGTCTTTATAATCTCTTTAATTTTCAGGTGAAGAGACTGGTAAACAGGGGCTAATTGGCTGCACTCGAATGTATTTTACATACAAATTTAACTGGCTACTTAATTTTCTAATAATTTATTCTGTGCCTCAGCTTTTCCTATGTTTATTGTTTTTCTTATTTATTTGGGTGTCAGGCAAGGTATATGGGATATGTGTGTGTGTTCGTTTGTATTTATTTACACTCATATTTACACATGTATTTTTTACTGAGTATATTTATCGCAGAAATGCATTTTTAAGTAAAAGAAAATATAAGCCAAAGTGAGAAAGGAGGCAATGTTTTTAATGCATCAAGAGTAGAGAATAATGGCTTCAAAATTTTTCTTAGGAGAAGAAGAGGCAGTGGTCACTGATGAGCATTTTCCTGGTGTGTCTCTTGGCCTGTACCGTCACCACGGCAGTAGGAGTACTGATACTTTCCTTGGTTTATGTTCACAACTCTCAGCCACATTCACAAGTCCACCTAGAACTAGAAGCCCGGCCTCTGCAAACAACGGTTCCCATAGTGCAAAACGCGGTTGATCCAAAATTCCAGTTTCTTAATCATTTGCCTAAATCCAAGGTATGAATCACACATTTAGCAAAAAGAATCATCTATTCTAACAGTGATTTCAAAACAAACCTCCCGTTGCCTGTTTACTAAGCGTTGTTCTCTCTTCACCGGAAGGAACTGACTGTGGGCCATCTAGATGAAGGGAGGTGAGCCATGGAGGAGAGGAAGTGTTGGCTTGATACTGGGCCCCAGGAAGAGCTTTTCTTTCATTGATAGCTCTGTGTCAGCCCAGAGGGGAGGACTGCAGACAGACTAATGCAAAGCTCTCTATTCTCTTGTCAAGATAGGTGTTCTTTTCATGTCTAACAGGGTCTTGACCCACCGTTCTATAGGCACTACTGTCATTCCTAGAGTCTTGCAGACCTATTCTTCCTCTTCCCTTCTGGGCCTCCAGTCTTCATCCGCTCACCACTGTCTTTTCTGTTTTGCCTACCTCTTACTCTGCAGGCTACAGTGGCCTCTTGTTCCTCAGATGACCTCCGTGTTGACGGTTGCTTGTCTGACATTTCAGGTGTTTGAATTCCCTGGCGGTGCAATCCAGTGGGCCCGGTACAGGAACAATGTCAAAGACTACCTCAGCATTGAAGAAGAGGCCTTTGGCAGCAGCTTGAACAGTCAGAGATCACAGATGACTCTGGGGACCCTGCGAATAAAAAGCAACGGTCTCCGGGCCCCTCACTGGCACTTCAATGCTAATGAACATGGCTACCTTGTACAGGTATAACCAGTTTGCCTGTGTTCTGTGCCTCAGTATTTATGCTGTGTGTCCTCAAGCTATTATTTTAGTTGTTGTAAAACCTACTTAGCTAAGTGACAGACAACACCCAAGCTTTGGCTGTGTATTCAATTAGATTTGTTAGCAGTGGCCTGGAGCATTAACCTGTTTGTTGTCATTATTCCTGGCATCACTTTGAACTTCTTTCTTCAGCATGAAATCATTTTTCATTTGCTATTGTTAAAATAAGATCACTGTTCCATCCTTTGAGCCAAAGCTAAAAACTTGTAGCTCTGATCCAGTGATCAAAGAGATGGCTGCTTTCTTCTAAGGGAAAAAACAGTTTGCTGATGTTCAGCCTGGAGTCCCCAAGATCAGGCCAATTAGATGCACTTTTGTGGTTCAGACTTTATAGAATTGTCTAGGAGTCAAGTGAAAGAGAGCTAGAGGTGAAATGAGTGTTCTCACTTGAATTTCAAATAATTCATTAATTCTAAAAAGTATTGACTGCTGCACTCTGTAGTCCAGATACTGGGGGAGGGATAGTGACTAAGTGCTTGCTCATGGCACTTTCAGACTTTGGTCTTACCCTGGTGATTCTATTAATAGATCAGCCAGTGTTATGTGACATATTTCTGTTGGTGTTAGTAATACCCCTTGTTTATGCAATTCATTCAGTTTTAGAGTTTACAACAGGAAGAGAGATTAGAGTTTCATCTGTCTGAGACCAAACTTCTTATTTCTTATGAGAGAACAGAGGCTCAGAAAGACTGAGTTTTCTAGAGATAAACTGTGGTTGTTGGCCTGGGACAAGTCCATGTTTTCTGCCATTTTGTCTTTTTCCACATATACAGAATATGTAAAAGAAGACTGTCTTGGGGCACCTGGGTGGTGCAGTCAGTTAAATGTCCAACCCTTGTTTTTGGCTCAGGGTATGATCTCAGGGGTGAGATGGAACCCTCTGTTAGGCTCTGAGCTCAGTGCAGAGTCTGCTTGGCCCTCTCTCCCTCTCCCTTGGCCCACCCCCCATAAATAAATAAATCTTAAAAAAAAAAAAAAAAAAAAAAAAAGAGGACAGTCTCCAAAAGATTAGTTTCCATGGCTCTGACCGAGTAGTGGCAGAGTAGTAGGAGGAAGGAAAGTCATGTAAGTGGAAGGAGACCCTTAAAAACAAACCTCAAGTAGGGAAATTAGTCCGGAGCATGTTCTGGTAGGTAACAGGCCTGGAATCCAGCTCAGTCTGGAGAACTGTTCTGGAAAGTCCAGAGAGAGTTTCTAATGTGATCGCCTAAATGTGAGCTAGAAGGTGGTCAAGAGGTACAAACTTCCAGTTATAAAATAAATAAATCATGGGATGTAATATACAGCATGGTGACTATATTTCATAATGTTGAATTGTAAATTTGAAAGTTGGCAAGAGAGTAGATCTTAAAAGTTCCCATCAGAAGAAAAAATTCTATTGAGGGTGATGGATGTTAAAACTGGTGGTGATTGTTTCATGGTATAATACGAGTTTCAAATCTTTGTGTCGTACACCTGAAACTAATAGGATGTTGTGAGTCAATTACATCTTACTTACAAAAATATTAAAAAGTTCAACTATAAAGGAAATAAATGTGGCTAGAATATTGTTTAGATCCCAGGAAAATTGTGGGATCCCTCACACAAATGGTAAGGAACCAGTCAATAGGATGTGAAGGAAGTCTCTCTGCTGCATACTCACCCACGGACTTTGCTTTCGTTTCGGAGTGTCTTCATGAAAGCCATGGAAGGAGTGGCCCCAAGGGAGGCGGGGCTGCCGGGCTCGGGGCCGCTGGGGTGACCAGTGTGCATGGCCCTGCTGTGCATGGCCCATTGGCCACGGGGCTACCTCTGCTGTGGGTTTGGAATAGTTGGTACCCTGATATGAATAGAGACACACTGCTGCCATGGACTTGGAGAGAGCGCTTTAGAGGTTCACCTTTCTCCTGTCTCTTTAATACTCATCTGGAACTGAGTTGTACACATCTGTGTAGATACAAAAAGAATACGTTGAGAAGGGCAAACCCTTCTCAGAGATATTTATTTATTTATTTATTTATTTATTAACATAGAATGTATTATTTGTTTCAGGGGTACAGGTCTGTGATTCCTCAGTCTTACCCAATTCACAGCACTTGCCATAGCACATACCCTCCCCAGTGTCCATTTTCCTGCCACCCCATCCCTCCCACCCACCCCCCCACTCCAGCAACCCTCAGTTTGTTTCCTGAGACCAAGAGTCTCTTAAGATTTGTCACCCTTTCTAGTTTTGTCTTGTTTCATTTTTCCCTCCCCTCCCCTATGATCCTCTGTCTTGTTTCTCAGATTCCTCAAATCAGTGAGGTCATATGATAATTGTCCCTCTCTGATTGACTTATTTCATTTAGCATAATACCCTCTATTTCCATCCACATTGTTGCAAATGGCAGGATTTGGGGCTTTTTGATGGCTGTGTAGTATTCCTGTGTGTGTGTGTGTGTGTGTGTGTGTGTGTGTGTGTGTGTGTGTACACACACACACACACACACACACACACACACACACACATATATATATATATATATATATACCATATCTTTATCCATTCGTCTGTTGATGGACACCTAGGCTCTTTCCATAGTTTGGCTATTGTGGACATTGCTGCTATAAATATTGGAGTGCACGTGCCCCACAACAGACTTCTTGTAGATGCTTCCCTAATGACCAACTCTGGAAGAAATAATATTACCTTTTCTACTTACTTTACAGAATATTGTGGAGATGATTAGAGAATGAGAAAAAGGATTTTGTATAAGTGGAATCAAAGTATGGTGTAGTATGTATTACAAGTATAGACTTCCCTCCAGCCTCTGACAACCACCATTCTATCTCTATTTCTAGATATTTTGACTAGAGAACTAAGTTTTAGGGATCTTTAGTCCAGCATTTTGTCTATCATTAACAATACTGTATTGAACACTTAAAAATTTAAGAGGGTTGGTCTCATGTTAAATGTTCTTTTTTTTTTTTTTTTTAAAGATTATTTATTTATTTATTTGTCAGAGAGAGAGAGAGTGAGCACAGGCAGACAGAGTGGCAGAGGGAGAAGCAGGCTCCCTGCAGAGCAAGGAGCCCGATGTGGGACTCGATCCCAGAACGCTGGGATCATGACCTGAGCCGAAGGCAGCTGCTTAACCAACTGAGCCACCTAGGTGTCCCTCATGTTAAATGTTCTTAACATGACTTAAAAAAGTGTAGACTTTGTAGCTAGACTGCTGGAGGTCCAAATCCCAGCTTTGCCATTGACTAGCAGAGTAGTCTTGGGAAAATTGTACATTCTTAACAGATTCAATTTCTCTCTATAAAATGAGATAATAATGGTACTTGCTTCATAGGGTTGATACAAGGGATGATTGAGTTAAGTCAGGTAAAGTGCCTTAGAAGAATATCTGGACACAGAGTGAAAGCACTGTGTTATTACTATTGGTATTATTATTAAAATTGTGTGCAGACTTTTTATCTAGGAAATAATGTGCATCCGTATGCATACACATGGAAACATGGACATACACAAACGTGCATGTCAGCATGACCACCTGTGAACACGCACACATGTGCTTGTAGTCTTTTCAAACTCTGAAGCATGATCTTAGAATTCTAAATTCTCAATAGAGGTGATATTACCCCCTGGGGAGGGGGGCAAAAACTGGTCGTTAGAAGGTAAAACTCCTCACTTTTTTTATGTGTAAAGGTCAGATATGCATGTAGTGCACGAGCATGATGAATGTAAGGTGTACTCAGATTGATAGCATATCTGTAGTGTCAAAATTTCATAGGATGGTAATTAGTAAAAAAAGACTTAAATGGTACCTTATAAGAGATGTAATGAGGTCACCTGGGTAGCTCAGTTGGTTAAGCAACTGCTTTCAGCTCAGGTCATGATCCTGGAGTCTGGTGATCGAATCTCGCATCAGGCTCCCAGTTCCACGGGGAGTCTGCTTCTCCTTCTGACCTTTCCTGTCTCATGTTCTTTCTCACTCTCTCTCTCAAATAAATAAAGAAAATCTTTTAAAAATGTTTTAAAAAATTGAGAAAAAAGGTGTAATGAAAAAGATTTGAGAAACATTGCTCTAAAGTGATGTTGTATGTGCTTTCTGTTATGTTTCAGGGGACGGCATGGATTGGGGTGGTTGATGATGGTGGTGTAGTTACTACATACAATGTTACAGCTGGCCAAGTGATCTTCTTCCCTAAAAATACTCTACACTGGATAAAGAATGTGGGGAATGAAGACTGCTTTTTCTTGCTCTTCTTTTCCACACATGATGAACTTCAGACACTGGATGTTGATGATGTATTTTTTTCTGTACCTGAAGATATTGCTTCCAGGTCACTTAAGGTCTGTACCACTGCTGAACACAAATCCTTCTTTGAGGGTTTGCATTACATAGGCACAAAGAACGCATGAGTATTTGTGTTTCTAGGGTAGCAGTTAGGGTAAGATTTGGGTGATGAACTCAAGAACATAACTTGTATTCCTATTAAAGATACACTACTTGTTGAAACTGACTTAGCTTTTACTTTCCTTTATGAGGGACTTCTACAGGAAACTATAATGAATTGGTAGAAAAGTTCTGATAGCGTTAATAAAAATTACTATAGTTTGATCTCTGAAAAGATACATGCTCATTCAGGGAGAAGTTTGCTGCAGATGATGTAATTGTGTTTTCCTAATTCAATGCAGAGAAGCCCATTGTTTTCCTGAAGGAAAGCTGCTTTGGTCTTTCTAAATACTTCTATTATCATGGAGGGACTGCTCATAGGGCTGGGTGTAGAGGGAGAGGGCCAGATGCAGATGCTAATGATACAAATGGGTGATCAAAAGAATTGGTAATGGCTGTAAGTGGCCACTGGAAGAAATTCTGTGATAAATTTAGGAATCTATCTAGGGAAGTTTTGAAATTGACCTCACAGCAGATCCTGATCAAATATTATAGGGAGAAGTGGAAAAAATGAGTCATTAAGATAATATTAGTAAATATGAAAACCAGTGTATATTTTTATAGGATTATAATGATTATAAAACATCAACACATTAAAAGCCAACATGCATTGAAAACTTGGAGGATTTTCATGAATATCACAGCCTCAGGTTAACTGAGGTCAGTTTCTTTGACTGGGGCCACTGAAAACCACAATGGTGCCCTATCCTCAGCTACATACCCTTCTATTACTAAAATTTGTAGAATGTTTCACAAATACCGTGTATGATTTCTTATGTGTTTCAGCCTGAAGGTGGAATTAATTTCATTAGAACGTTCCAGAAGCAGAAAGAGGACCAGGGTGTCAACCTTCCCCCCAACTTGGCAGAACTGGTTATAAATCCTAGTTATGTTCAGTCTCCAGAGAGTCTTGTGTGGAGATATTTTTATGACCTTAAAGGTATAGTATGTTATTTTGCAAAATCTTTCTAGTTAAGTGTTGGCATATGTGATTATATAGGTGTTGGATTGAGATGTAATTTTTTTTTTTATAGTGGGTAAAGTAAAGAGGAGTTTGAAAAAACACATTTCTTTAAAGATTAGGAAATGAGAGAAAAAGAATGGAAGCAAAAGAGAATGTAGTAGAAGATTTCAAAGTGTGAGGGGTGTGTGTTGGGACTGGAGGTGCCTCAGGAGAAGAGGCTGATGAGAGAAGAGGGTCCAAGAATGCAGGTTTCAGAATCCATGCTGATGAGTTTAGACTTCATTTTGATGGGAAAGAGGAGCAATTAAGGAATTTCAAATAGGAGATTTTGTTTTATTTTTTTTAAAGATTTTGTTTATTTATTTATTTGACAGAGATCACAAGTAGGCAGAGAGGCAGGCAGAGAGAGAGAGAGGTGGAAGCAGGCTCCCTGCTGAGCAGAGAGCCCAATGTGGGACTCGATCCCAGGACTCTGGGATCATGACCCAAGCCAAAGGCAGAGGTTTTAACCCACTGAGCCACTCAGGCGCCGCTCAAATAGGAGATTTTAAATTAAATTTTGAATTTTTAAATTAGGTTTTGTATTTATTTTTTAAAATTATTTTATTGAAGTTACTATACATAGAATCTTTTTTTCTTGTAATGAGAATTTTTTTAAAAAATGATTTTATTTATTTATTTGCAGAGAAAGACATAGTGAGAGAGGGAACACAAGCAGGGGGAGTGGGAGAGGGAGAAGCAGACTTCCTGCCGGGCAGGGAACCCAATGTGGGGCTCAGTCCCAGGACTGAGATCATTGGGATCATGACCTGAGCCAAAGGCTTAATGACTGAACCACCCAGGTGCCCCTGTAATGAGAAATTTTAAGATCTTAGCAACTTTCAAATATGCAGTACAGCATTATTATTTATAGTTGGATACTGTACATTACATCCCCATGACTTACTTATTTTATAACTAGAAGTTTGTACCTTTTGATTCCTTTCACCCACTTTGTGGATACCTTACTTTTTGCCGCTGGCAACCACTGGTATATTCTCTATATCAACGAGTTTGTTATTTGTTTTTAGATTCCACATATAAATGAGATCAGATGTTACTTATCTTGGTCTGTCTCACTTATTTCCCTTAGCATAATGCCCTCAAGGTTCATCCACATTGCCCCAAAAGGCAAGATCTCATCCTTTTTTATGGCTATATAATATTCCATTGTATGTATTTACCACATTTTATTTATCCATCACCCACCAATGGATGCTTAGGTTGTTTCCATATCTTGGCTATTGTAAATGATGCCACAGTGAATATGGGGGTGCAGATATCTTTTCAAGTTAGTGTTAGTGGTTTTTTTTTTTTTAAAGATTTTATTTATTTATTTGACAGAGAGAGAGATCACAAGTAGGCAGAGCAGCAGACAGAGAGAGAGGGGGAAGCAGGCTCCCTGCTGGGCAGAGAGCCCAATGCGGGGCTCGATCCCAGGACCCTGAGATCATGACCTGAGCCAAAGACAGATGCTTAACGGCTGAGCCACCCAGGCACCCCCACCCTGAGTTTTTTTGAAGCGATGGCTAATCTAGCTGAATTGTGGAATCGAAGATGACAGACAAGAGTCAAGGAGATGAGTCAGGGGACTCTTGAAGTCCCTCAAGTGAGAAATGGTAGTGGCATGTAGAATTAGCAGTTTTGAGAGGGAGAAGATTGTTATGAAGCAGGAGAATTTAAAGAGGTAAGCCTGATGGTACTTAGTGGACTGGCTTGAGGGTGAGGTGAAGACTGACATACAGTATGACTCTCAAGTTTTCTAGCAAGATCTCCTGAATTGAATAGTCTGTCTTAAAGAGGTCAGCCTATGTTAGAAATTTCCGAACTTGGAAGGTAGGATAGTATCTGACCATATCGGTCAGTGTGTTATTTGTGCATAGGATCTGGTGGCAGCGATTCCCATCACATATTTCCTGTGACTGCAGAAGAGCTAAAGTACCTTAGTGGGACTACATTTGGCTCTTCCTTTCATAGTACCATTTTGAAGTATTTTGTCTTGTTTTTTAAACTTCCTCTGACTCAGGTTCAAAAGAATATCAGTTTCCAGGAGGAGTAATACAACTGGCACAATACTGGAAAAATGGAAGTGAACTAAGCAACCATGAAAAAATTTTTGGTGAATTCCTGAATCAGGTAATTGAGGTTTTTTTTTTTCTTTTCTTTTCTTTTCTTTTTTTTTTTTTTTTACAGATTCTACTTATTTGTCCAAGAAAGAGAGAGCAATAGAGCTTGGTGGGGGCTGGCGGGGGGAGAGAAGGGGAGGGGCAAAGGGAAAGGGAGAAGCAGACTCCCTGCTGAACAAGAAGACCAACTTGGGGCTCAATCCCAGGACCCCAGGATCGTGACCTGAGCTGAAGACAGATGCTTAACCAACAGAGCCACCCAGGTGCCCCAAGAAAAAAAATTTTGATGATCACTAAGATGGATGAAATATGAGATTTAGATTAGATTCAGCCTTCTTTTGGAAGAAAGGCAAAGGAAAAATCTAGTCAAACATTACTAGATTTGATTAATGGAAACTATTCATTGAGACCGTAGTGTGAATTTGGGAGCCTAACTTCCTGGTCTGGATAGTTACATTAATGTAAAGACTGGATGCTTGTGAGATTTCTCTTTCATTTGTTTTTAAATGCTCAACTGGAGGTGCCTGGGTGGCTCAATGGGTTGAAGCCTCTGCCTTTGGCTCAGGTCATGATCCCAGGGTCCTGGGATTGAGCCCCACATTGGGCTCTCTGCTCCTCATGGAGCCTGCTTCCTCCCTCTCTCTCTCTCTGCCTGCCTCTCTGGCTACTTGTGATCTCTGTCTGTCAAATAAATAAATAAAATCTTCAAAAAAAAAAAAAAAAGCTCAACTGGCTGCATTGCATAATGACTACGAGTTCAACGGGGCCATCAAATCCCCTGATTCAAATCCCAGGTCCACTACTGTCCAACCCTAAGTAAATGACTTAGCCAAACTATATTTCAAATTCCTCACCTGCAAAAAAGGAGGGATTAACACTACCAACCTTACAAGATTGTTTTAAGGAACAAGAGACGTAATAAATATAAGGGATAAAAAAAATTGTATGTTCTCAGTGAGGGCTGCAGAAAGAGAAGCTGTAATTAGGATGATGTGAACGGCTAAGTTGCTGAGTAGGATGTCTGCTAACTAACCGGATTTATATGTCTTTTCCTTTTTCAAGCATCAGAATGCTCTCACTTTGTGTACACTCAGAATTTATAACAATGGATTACGACAGCCGCATTTTCATTTTAATGCAAATGAAATGGGATATGTAATAAGTGGATGTGCAAAGGTAATTTCTCCATGAACATCTTCTTGAACTTTCCTTTTTAATGCAGAAAGAAGCAAACAGGAGGTTTTTCTTTGTTTTGGTTCAGTTGTTGGTAACATTGAAAGACTTGGGGCTAATGGCTTTCTAGACAGTTTCCATATAGCAAATACCATGCAGGCCATGCTGGGTAGCTTCTAACTTTGATATTAGCATGAGAAGAGGCTCAGCCCATGTCAGAAATAATAAAGAAGTTATCATGTAGGGTGAAGGGTTTGAAACATTTTACATTTTCAGAGTTTCGCATTTTTAGGGAGTACAAGGTTTAGTGTGCTGCTCTTTGGGGACTGTGACATCACTGGCGTCCTCTCAGTGTGACATGAGTGGGGATGGCTGGGGAGGTGAAGAATGTCAGTAGGGTGGCCACGTACTTTGTTTATGCAGGATCGTCCTGATATACACTTGTCTGGGTGAAACCGGTGACTTTTCAGAGAGTCTTGGTTGGGATGGTCAGTTATATGGTTATCATGAGAAAAGCCAAGCTGAATAGCACATTATGGTTGTGACTTGACCATAGTTCTTCTGGACCATCACAGGGCTCCCTGGGGAAATCAGCGATGGCCTACCCAGGTCTAAGTGGACTTCTAGCTTGTTCCTATCTCTATCCTGATGGAAAGAACCAAACCAGACTGAATTGCACTTGCTAGGTCTTCCTTAGCAAAAGTTTTTTGTTTTTATAGGTGAAGGCTTGGATACATTGGAAAAGGGCATTGTAATCACTCTCAAATTCTGTTTCAAGGATCAGATTTTATTTTTGGTGTGCTTGTGTGCTCACGGGCGTGCATTTGTGTGCACATTTCGTTTCTGATCCTTTTAAGGGGAGCTATTAGGGTGCTGTTGCCCTGGAAGGCTGAATTTTCCTGAGCAAGTCAGGAGGAGGGCATGAGGGCAGAAAAACAATGAGATGTGAGACTTCTGCTTGATTAGGGAATTTATAATCCTTCATTAGAACATAGTGATTGATGCTCTTATTGCACGAGGTTCCACAGTGTTGAATTCACTAATGCGTTTTGAGGAACATCTACTTAATAGAGTGTCTTTTGACTTCTGGGGGCTACATCTCAGAAACAGGAGATTTTCTGTAAAAGATGGCTTCCATTTTCTCCTATTTACCCTCCCTAAGAAGTCCTTTTATAACTTTATGTTTTTATTCATCTATTCTTCATTATTAATACTTCTTAATGATTATCTGATTTTATTTGCTTAACTTCAACACAGTTTTCCCCCCCTCTTTAGGTGGGCATTATTAATACTCAGGGTATCGTGGAGTTTGATGTTCACATTGGAGATGTGGTATTTTTCCCCATGGGAACCCAACATTACATTAAGAGCACATGCGATGAGGATTTGCTTTTCCTTCTTGCCTTCAGCACCGGAGACCAGGTGAGTATAAGACGGTTCCAGAGAGATTGCTGAGTCTCTGATGGCAAAATATCCTGCTAAGCAAGGTATCTAGACCACAGGAGGCCCTCAGTAAACATGAGCTGAATGAATAAATGAATGAGCAGCAGAACATATGTGAAGAGGAGGAGAACCAGATACTCTCATCTGGTGATAAAGGGATTGCATATATCACATTTTCTCCTAATTCCCCAAGTTCCGAACCAACTGAGAAAAACACACACACAGACATACAGAAAGAGAGAGACAGAAACACACAGTGAGACAGTTCCAGAGGGCCAAATTGAGAGAGGCTGACTGAGAGAGTTAGCATCAGAGAGGAAAGAGCTTGATAGAGGGAACAAGGACAGATGGTCAGACCCAACCCGCTGGACAGCCAGGCCAGATAGGCAGACATTATCAACCCAGAGGAGGTGGGCTGTGTCTGGCTGTGGAGTAGGAGGACCCATTATTCGGCAGTGGGGTTTGCTTCTGTCGTGTGCTGCTGGGCATGGAGCCCTGAGAAGCCCTTTTGTTTCTAGTCCCTGCTCATGGGAAGACAGAGGGTCTTCCCTTATCAAAGGAACTCCCTTTCAGTAGAATAGACATCCCATCCAAAGAAGGTTTCCAATGCCCCAACACCTCTAGCCATCAATTGGACTTTCCTTCTTCTCGGAACTGAAAAGTTGAGCTCCGTGGGGCAAAGGAAGACAGGCTTACAAGGTGACCATTCACAGGAATTCATGGTGGCCATAAAGTTATACAGCCAAGTTCCTGCTGACTTGCAAGTGCCGTGATGTCTGTAAGATCTTTGTAGGAATCTGAGTACTTTGGTGCTGATATATCCTGTTTTGGTTTCCACTACCAGTTACAAACTCTTGACATGGACGATTATCTCCAGGCCACAGCAGACCACATCCTGGCCCAACTTTTCTTCAAGAAGCAAAGTGAATTTAAGAAGATCCCCAAATTCAAGGAGGACCAGGCCATCAACCTGCCATAGATTTGCCAATAAGTTCATGCTTATTCTTTCCTTCCACATTTGTTCTTATTGTTTTTAAAGAAGGACCACTTTGCTAATGAACCTGAAGCTCTTTACAGAGCAGAAGTGGGAAAGCAGGTGCAAAACAGCCCTGTGAGCTCATTTAGCTGACAGTGATGCTAGGCAGTGTATGCTAAGGGAGCATTTCAGTATCCTCTCTGTAGATTAGTAGATCTATGGAGGAGACCTAATATATTAAATTCATATATTTTTGTATGGTTTTAGTGTATGTGTATATATTTATTTGTTTTCCTTTTGTTACTTCAAATTTTATTACTCTAAGTGAAAAGTCATTTTTTTGTCCCTATCAGCAAATCTTACTACCATGCATGTATTTTTGTCATTCATCACTGTGAAAGGAATTCAGCCTATGTACGAGGTGCTGGAATTGGGTACCTCAAACCCTGCCTGTAGAGTTTGGTATAGAACCTGAGGCTGGTGATTCCTAACCCTTTTGTTGTATGAAGTAACTTTTTACGATGGCAAAATTTTCAAGGACTCACTCATTTGACTGGTTGTATATTTTCTGTATATTAGCTGAGAAAATAAAATATCCAGTGATGAACTAATTATAAATTCCATACTTTCTTTGAATATATTGGATTTCATCAACCACATCAGCAACTATTTACATTTGAGGAGTAGTCAGCCCTATATCTGAGAAGCATATGGTTTATTTAGTCTATTGGCAATGCTAGCTATGTATGTGGATTCAAGAACCTCTTGCCCTCATTGGAAGCTGGTAGGGGCTGGTGTTCTCCAAGTTGAGGGTCATTGTCTTAAGTAGTAAAGAACTTGTTCAGATTTAATCTGTGCTGTGTTTTGTTTACAATTCATTTTAACAGGTATTTGGTTTTGTTTTTTTAAAAATATTTTATTTATTTATTTGATAGAGATTACAAATAGTCAGAGAGGCAGGCAGGGAGAGAGGAGGAAGCAGGCTCCCCACTGAGCAGAGAGCCCCATGCAGGGCTTGATCCCAGGACCCTGAGACCATGACCTGAACTGAAGCCAGGAACTTTAACCCACTAAGCCACCCAGGCGTCCCTTAACAGGTATTTGGTACCCCTGCATTATACTTGGGTACCACTGTTAGTTCTGGTGTATACAGGACTAACACCAGTTAGACTAACTGTATAGACTGTAGACTAACTGGTGTTAGTCCTATATAAAATTCTCAAGTCAGTGTAGCTAAGTTTTAATACTTTTGACCACTGCCCCCACTGCTTCAGATACTCTCCGGATACCTAATGGAACTTTTAGCTGTCTTAGGATGTTTGTTCCAAGGCTGAAAAGATCTATATGCTCCCTTCTTTCCCTGTCTTTGTTTTTATTTCTGTATCTTCCTGTCTGGAGTGCTAGTTCTATTGACTACAAGTATCGAATTCAGTGAAAATCAGGAATAGCTCACATCTAGCATGAGGAAGTAGCCATCTACATAATGTACCGAATCATACAACAGAAGGCCTGTTATCACTTGGAGCTATGGTGTATTTCCCTATTGCCTTTTTCTGGAAGAGGCAGGCAAGATCAGAACTTGGTAGCGATGGGAGTTTTGTGGTGGCAGTATTGTTTTGAAGAGACTTTATAGGGAATGAGTCACTGTCCAGGAGTAGGAACATGGTTGAGAAGATGCATGAAACAGCACAAGGAAATAGGTATATGGAAAGAAGCTGTCCAGATAGAGGGGAAATAGTTATAAAAGGAAAATAGCAATGTGTGTAGACAGAATTTATCTGTAAGTTTTGTTTTACTTTAGCAACTGTTTTATATACTATAAACTAGTTCATAATCCATTCTCTTATACCAGGAAGTACTGTATTAGGTTTTATTTAATAAAGATTTTACACATTTTTGTATATTATTTTGCCATTGTAATTTTGAAGGAAATCTGTTCTTAAGGTCATATGTATTTGAAGCATTATTGGTTTCCCTGTATGGATCTTTGAAATATGACTTAAGAATCCAATCCACTATGTATTTAAAAAAGAAAAATCTTAAAAATAAAAACAATCTAATGAAGCTAATTCAATTGGAATATTGTCAGTATGTTATTTTATGGGGGGATGTATTTTTAACTTCTATTTTTTGGTCTAATTTCAGTCCTTTATCCCTCCTTGGGATGTTGATTTCTAGTTTTCATACCATTTTATTCTCTAAGGTGACTTAGTCCACTTACACTCAAGTGCTTTTAAGCTTTTTGCTATATCAACTTTACTAATTACCAAATCAATAGATTAAAGAGTGAACTGCTCAATTAGACTGATCATTTGGCATCATTCAAGCAAAACCCAGACATCTGAAAACTTCTTTAACCTGAACCCACCTTAACCATTTTATACACACTGTCTATAATACAGACATAGTTAATTCATTTGAAGTGGTGTCAGTTGTTCTTAACTGTTTTAAGAAATCTTTAAAAAGAGCTTTCCTTTTTAACAGCACTTTGAATAACTGAATGGAATGAATTAATTTGAATAGAGGACCTACAGGTTAGGTAAACAGCCCTGAATGTTCCTTATTGCTTCTAAATCGTGGAGGTGGTTATAAAAAGTGTCTTTGTTCATACTCTCATCCTTCCCTATGGAAAAGCAATCAGGCTGCTTTTTATCACCTGTCTGATTAAGGAAAAAGAAAATAGTTAAATGTTACTATACAACTTGATTCCCACTGACTGTATTTTCTTAACGTTCAAAAATGATTAAGCAGTATATTATTGCTTTAAAAAACTAAAAAAGATCTTTATGGGGCACCAGGGTGGCTCAGTCGTTAGCGTCTGCCTTGGGCTCAGATCATGACCCCAGGGTCCTGGGACTCAGTCCTGGACTGAGCCCAGCATAGGGCTCCCTGTTCTGCAGGGAGCCTGCTTCTCCCTCTACTGCTCCCCCCGCTTGTGTTCCCTCTCTTGCTGTGTGTGTGTCCCTCTTTCTGTCAAATAAATAAATACATCTTTAAAAAAAAAAAAAACTTTATATATTTTGGATACTAACCCTTTATCAAATATGCCATTTACAAATATCCCCTCCCATTCAGTAGGTTGCCTTTTAGTTTTGTTGACTGTTTCCTTTGCTGTGCAGAAGCTTTTTATTTTGATGTAGTCCCAATAGTTTATTGTTGCTTTTATTTCCCTTGCCTCAGGAGACCTGTCTAGAAATACTATATGTTGCTACATCTGATGTTGGAGACATTACTACCTGTGCTCTCTTCTACAATTTTTATGGTTTCAGGTCTCATATTTAGGTCTTTAATCCATTTCGAATGTGTTTTTGTGTATGGTGTAAAAAAGTAAATAGGTGATGGAGATTAAAAGTGCACTTGTTGTGATGAGCCCATGGGTTTATGGAAGTTTCAAATCACTGTATTGTACACCTGAAACTAATATAACACTGTATGTTAATTCTACTGCAATTAAAAAACTAAAAAAAGAAAGAAAGCCTCCAAAAAAAGCAACAGTGATTTTGTGCTATGATTAGAAATCACAAGTGGTGTCTCCTCCACAGTCAGCACTCACATTGGCTTTATGAACCTGGTGTGTTTTCATTCTGGATCACTGTTCCTTTGAAAAGAAGAAGAAGACCCTTGAAAGTTCAGAGCAGAACAGTGATGACTAATGAGATGGGAACCTGTTTTCTTCATTGCACTTACGTCGGAACTGTCTGAGAAAGAGAAGCTAAAGGATAACTTAGAACCATGAAATCACAGAGCTGGTAGAGGCCGTGTGTCATTTGGTCTCATCACTTTAGTTTGTGGAAATGGAAACTAAGTCCTGAGAAGGGTTCTTTACCCAGGTTGCAACAAAGTCCAGAACTTTTACCCCCACGCCCTGTCCTGTGTAGTGTTTTTTTGGTTACTGTCTTCAGATGTATGAAAGATTCCTCCATGTGAGGCAGAACTAGATACTAGAAAACACACCATCTTCAAATGGGAGAGACGGCTTCTGTCATCTATGGATAGGCAGCCCCTGATGCCAGCATTTCTCCTTTGTGGGGCTTCCACATACCAGATGCCCAGGTTCTAGCTACTTCCATAAAGAAGTCAGAGCCTCCTGAGATCACAGGCTACTATCCTTATGTAGCCAAATACTCAATACTTATGTTTTATTTTAAACTTTTTGTGTATTTTAAATTTTTACTAAAAATTTAAAAAGTTGTGCTAGAATATACGAAATATAAAACTTACCATTGAACCATGTGTAAGTGTACAATTCAGTGACATTAAGGACATCAAATCGTTGTGCAGCCATTATTACCATCCATCTCCAGAACTTGTTCATCATCCCAAACAGAAACTGTCCCCCTTAAACACTAATTCCTCATTCATCTCTTCTTCTAACTCCTGGTAATTTGTCTCCATGAATTTGTCTGTTCTCTGGTACCTCCTATAGATGGAATCCTAAAATATTACTCAAGGCTCATTTTTATGAGATTCTTGCTTATTTAAAAAAAAAAAACAAAACTGTGCCTCTACCATGTGGTTAGCATTGTGGTAAGATATGCAAGAGACCCAAGATGTGGAGAATTTGAGTCTATATTAGCTGTCATATTTCCAGAGAAGGCAACATACAGCCCCTTTGGTGATTCCCATTCCAGGGTCTTTAATTCTTTGGTGCTCAATTTGTCACAACTCTCGTAAAATTTCTTTTCCCCTACTTTTTTTGTCTATGGGGAGAGGGTTTAAGGCTTCATTCTAGTCTCCGAAGTTTAAACATCCAGATAAAACTGTTTTGATCTATTTTTTAAAAAATATTAACAAGAAACCCTAAGCGGCCTCAACAGATGTCTTGGTTCAGTAATGCCAAGTTTCATCCTGTTGGCAATATATCTATCACTATTATTTTATCCTGTTGCTTTCAGACTTTTCCTCAGTTCAGAGGGCAGAGTAGCTCCCCCTGAGAGCAAGCAAGATGTGACCTGCAGGCTAACTGGGATATTGTACCATCCAGCAGTAGTGAGGGGGCCCTGGACTCACTCAGTGTCAGGCAAGGCACTAGCACACATCTAAAAGCCCACTTTGGATATCAGGACAATGAAAAGATTCAAAAATTTTAAATTATCACCTGAAAAAATTTGGAAAGTAATTAGTAGCCATCATTGTTTTTTGTTTTGTTTTTGGCTCTCTTTTTAGGAAATTGAGCAGCCAAAAGCCTGGGTTTTATTTTTATTTATTTATTTTAAAAGATCTTATTTATTTATTTGACAGACAGAGATTACAAGGAGGCAGAGAGGCAGGCAGAGAGAGGAGGAAGCAGGCTCCATGCTGAGCAGAGAGTCTGATGCGGGGCTGGATCCCAGGACCCTGGGATCATGACCTGAGCCAAAGGCAGAGGCTTAAACCCACTGAACCACCCAGGCGCCCCTTATTTATTTATTTTTAAAGATTTTACTTATTTATTAGAGGGAACAAGAGAAGCAGACTCCCCCCTCATCAGGGAGCCGGAATGGGGCACAATCCTAGGACCCCAAGATCATTACCTGAGCCGGAGGCAGATGCTCAACGGACTCAGCCACCAAGCACCCCAGGAAGCAGGGTTTTAAATTTGTTTTTGTTTTGATACTAAGGATGCAGTGTAATGTAGGTGTTAGTACCATAAGGAATAAATTAAGTGAAAAATAGAACAATTATTTATATTACTGAGTATTAGCACTGTTCAGACAATATTGTCCCTGGAGATGATTTGTCTCTGTTCATAGATAGTTATGGATGGTGAAATTTGGGAAGAAAAATTCCTGTTAGTTAGGAATTGTCCTTTCAAATACACCTTCTCCTATTTTGTAAAGTAAGTCTTTGGAGATGGGTTTACAGGTTTATAGTACAGAGCCCCCACTTGGCCTGGGTAAGGGAAAAAATTCTTAACATACAGACAGCTACAGGACAGAGAGAAGCAGGAATACACAAAAGGGGAAGGTATGAGTTTAGTGGTTTTGTTTTGTTTTGTTTTTTTAAATTTTCTGACTTGATCAAGGGCTGGAACATAAGTCTTAAGCTTTCGTCCGATGAGTTATCTTGAATGCTCCCCATAAAGTATTTGCTTTTGGATGGAATACTTTTCTAATCAGCCATATTCTACTTCAGTCCATATTTTCAGCTGCTACCCCTTAGATTTCTAACTTTGAACTTCTTTAAATATAGCATACATGGAGAAAACTGTACATACCCTAAATTTATAGCTTGATGGATTTCTGCAAACTGAGCATACCCGTCCAAACAGCAGCTCAATCAAGTGCTCGAGTGGTATCGGGTTCTGTCATTGCCCCCAGTATGGCAAAATTATTTGTGCCTGTTTTTGGACTTTATGCAAATGGAATCATACTGTATGTGCTTTTTGGTACCTGACTTCTTTTGCTCAACTGTATATTCTGTGAAACTTATTCATGTTGTGGCTCCTCTCCTTAATTTTTATGCTTCTTAATTTTTTCTTTCCTCTCTCTTCAGATAAACCCTTGGCTTTGATGTGTCATTTCTTCAATTCAGTGTTGGCAGTCATGACATGTACACAGAGTGACTCCAAGATCTTCATGGTGATGTTTGATGGATGGCTGACGCTGTCCCCACTCTTTCAGCTCTACATGCTTATCTGGAATGTAACTGTGTTCCAAGCAGCCCAAAGGCTGTATATCTAACTCATTAATCTGTGCCCGCTGGCTTATAGTTTGACTCATTGTAGCCTCCTTGAGATTTCAACGGAACACTGACCCTGGGGAAACAAGGAACTTGGTGTTCCCAGAAGATCAAACCTGACCATGCTAGAAAATTGCCAACCCTGACACCAGCAAGTGTGCTTGAGATCATGTAGAGAATGCTTCTTCCCCTGCACGTTGACCCTCATCACCTCCCTGGCCTACCCTGAAAAAATTGTTTGGTCTGGCACTTCGGCGATGATCTTTGGACATTAGTCTGCCATCTTCCCAGGTTGCCGGCTTCCTGAATTTAGCAACCTTTCCTTTCCACCTGACATTTGTCTCTCCGAGTATTGCCTTTGAAGCCAAGAGCAGACGAACTTGGGTTTCAGAAGCAGGAAGAACCCAGAACTAATAAGAGAGGAGGTCAAGCTCAGTGAACTCTGCCCTGTAGCATCTTTTTCTTTAACATTCTTCTCCTCTCTCCAATCCATTCCAGCCCATTTCCTCTGGTAGCAGAAGTGTGGTAGATGCCCATTACACCAACGGGGTTAGATTCCATGGCAATGCTTTTCCAAACAGGACTCCTTTCCTATCTAATTAGGGAGGGAGCAGTGGAGGGATGTGGTCTAGGAACCCATTACCAGCTGTCATAAAGGAATGGTTTGTTTGGCTGGTAATTTATTAATGATTTTTTTTTCCTTCTTCTGGTGAGCTTGTGCATGAGAAATGAAATAATGCTTTTTAAAATATATGAATAACTTTGACATTTTTTGTGAGAGAGATTTAAACTGCATAAGCGCACAACTTAGATGAAACAACTCAAGGGCTTTGATCCATTCAAGTTTGGGCAATTGATTTTATTTTTTATTTATTTATTTTTTTAAAGATGTTATTTATTTGTTTGATGGACAGAGATCACAGGTAGGCAGAGAGGCAGGCAGAGATAGAGCAAGGGAAGCAGGCCCCCTGCTGAGCAGAGAGCCCCAATGTGGGGCTGGATCCCAGGACCCTGGGATCATGACCTGAGCCCAAGGCAGAGGCTTTAACCCACTGAGCCACCCAGGCACCACTGGGCAATTGATTTTAAAAAGATTTTTTTTTCCAGGTCCCTTTGCAGTATGAAATTTATAATAGTAGCTCTGTAATTTTGCAGGTCATCTTTTTACTAAGCACTAGTCAAATTCATTCATCTTCCCGTACTATGCAGAGATAAAGCCAATAGCCGTCTGAGTTAGTCAACCTTATTTATTTGTTTATTTATTTTTATTAAAAGTGTTTTTTTAATTAAAGTTTTTATTTATTTTCAGCGTAACAGTATTCATTGTTTTTTCACCACACCCAGTGCTCCATGCAATCTGTGCCCTCCTTAATACCCACCACCTGGTTCCCCCAACCTCCCACCCCCGCCCCTTCAAAACCCTCAGGTTGTTTTTCAGAGTCCATAGTCTCTCATGGTTCACCTCCCCTTCCAATTTCCCTCAACTCCCTTCTCCTCTCCATCCACCCTTGTCCTCTATATTATTTGTTATGCTCCACAAATAAGTGAAACCATATGATTCTTGACTCTCTCTGTTTGACTTATTTCACTCAGCATAATCTCTTCCAGTCCTGTCCATGTTGCTACAAAAGTTGGGTATTCGTCCTTTCTGATGGAGGCATAATACTCCATAGTGTATATGGACCACATCTTCCTTATCCATTCATCCGTTGAAGGGCACCTTGGTTCTTTCCACAGTTTGGCGACCGTGGCCATTGCTGCTATAAACATTGGGGTACAGATGGTCCTTCTTTTCACTACATCTGTATCTTTGGGGTAAATACCCAGTAGTGCAATTGCAGGGTCATAGGGAAGCTCTATTTTTAATTTCCTGAGGAATCTCCACACTGTTCTCCAAAGTGGCTGCACCCGTTTGCATTCCCACCAACAGTGTAAGAGGGTTCCCCTTTCTCCACATCCTCTCCAACACATGTTGTTAGTCAACTTTAAATGCTAATGCAGTATCAGGAAAATCAGTAGGTGTCTCCCCACTCTTGTAACTTATCCTGCTGGCCTCAAAGGTGGAGAATATTCCCTGGAATGAAGTCAACTCAAATTTTTAAGTTACAGCGAAAGTGGTTATAAAACAAGGTATTTACAAGATAATTTTGCATTTCTTCTGATACTTCTTTATATATCATAGTATTTGCTGAACAGGGAGAAATTTAGGAGGAAGCAGAGTGACTAATGGTGGCTGTGATTTTAAATGCTAAGGGAGATACAGACCCTCCTGTAACTCAGTCACTGCAGGAGGGGGAGTCAGGGTGGTGTAATATGGTACAAGGAGTGGTGAATCCTTTTGGCGGGTCTGCTCTTAACATTCAGTGACACTAGCTGACTGTTTGGAAAAATCACTCTAGAGGTATAGCTCATTCAGAGAAGTCTCTTCCATTCTCCTCTTCTTGGAGCATGAGAGCCATTTTGACTTGCAGCATGAAATGTTGAAAATTCTATATATGCAGGCACTAAAAATTCCCCAAATACCACACATTAATGTCAAATGGATTAGAAAATCCATTGTTTGAAGTCTTAAGAGCAGAATATTGGTGAGAAATTTTAATTATTTTGGGACAGATGCTGGTAAGGGCAGCTTAATCTGAATGATGGGTTAGATGAAAGGCTGGGGCTCCAACCATCAGTGATGCAGCCACAATAGGAAATTCATATGAACTTGAATTAATCTTCAAAGCCTTTCCCCAAATACCTTTGTTTAAAGGAGAGAAAAACCTCACTCACTTAAGGTCACAGTCCAGATTACTCTGTCACTTGCTATGGCATCTCCATCACCACCTGGAATGCCATATGACTTATTCCTGTGTTTTAGAGAATTCCTGCTTGTGGTGATCCCACTTCCTTCACCAAAGGCCCCTTATGTCTCCTGGACTCCTTGCCTTCCGGATCCTCACCAATGCTTGGCCTCACCTTACCCTGATACTCAGGAAGGCTATAAGAAAAAAAGATACCATCAGAGCTGGGAAGGAACCACCTAGATGAGCTAGTCCAGGCCGTGCAAGCTGTGCTCCTACAGTACTACAAGCAACCTCCATAAAGTTGGGACTCTGAGAGGGGCAAGCCAAACTGGGGGTGCTCAGTGCCCTACAAGCTTTCCCACTGTCCTGCTTCAAACAAAACAGAAAAGAGTTTCAAACTCAATGACCTAGTCTAATCCCTATCCTTTCCAGATAAGGAAATTGAGGTCTAAAGAGCTGACTTTCTAGATCCAAAGTGCATGAGAGTGGTGGGCATAAAATTGCTTTAGAAATAGGTGATTTCTGGGAACCAGAAGCCCAGCTCTCACTTGTGGAGCAGGACGTTAAAGGGCAAGCTAACTTGGTAAAGCTTTGGTTTCACTGAGAGATTTCGATCTTCCCAATGATGTGCTTAATACCTTCTTTTGATGCTCTACATTTTTGGAACACAGCTTTGGAGGGTTGGAGTAGGTTGTTTCTGGAAGAAATTCAGTGGCAACTTTCAGCTAGTACTTCTCATGGCAATGTGAGGCCAAGCACAGGGTACTAGGGTGAAGACTATTTCTTGACTTTAGGCTTGTCTTTAAAGTTGTGTGTGTGTGTGTGTGTGTGTGTGTGTGTGTGTGTGTGTGTTTGAAGATTTTATTTGTTTATTTGACAGAGAGCACAAGCAGGGAGAACAGCAGAGGGGGAGAGAAGAAGGCCCCCCACTAAGCAGGGAGGGCTGGGCCAGGGATGACAAAGCAGAAGGCAGACGCTCAACTGACTGAGCCAACCGGGTGCCCCTAGGCTTATCTTCAGCCCATAGCTCCCTTCCCACCTCAAAGAGAAGACCATGATGAAATGATAAACGTGCCTAATCCATGCCTGGTGGTTTCTTGACTTGCGACGGGGTTGGAGATCCTTGCTCTCACTCCCCCACCTGCCTAACCTCATCTCTCCGTTAGACCCTCCATCCCCAACTCAGACTCAAATATGCAACTGTCTGCTTAACTCCACTTGCTCGTCTAATAAACGTCGCAGACTCAACATGACCGAAAGTAAATTCCTGATCGTCACTCCCAAATCGAATCCACCTGAGCACTTTTCATCACCGCTAATGGCAATCTTAACCTCCCGATTACTCAAGCCCAGACCTTCAGAGTCAGCCTTGCCTCTTCTCGGTCTCACACCCTTCATCCACTCTGCCAGAAAAACCCGGATCTGACTAGTTCTCACCAGCTCCACTGTTACCACCTTGGTCTGAGCCACTATAATTTCTCTATCTTGCTTCAGGATCTTCCTAACTTGGCTTTCTTTCTGCCTTTTCCATTTCATTTCAGTCTATTCTTAACAAAGTAGTCAGAGTGGAACTGCCCCTCCAGTGCCAGACCCCAGACCCAGCCCTTCAAGCCGCACCTTCCTGGCCCTTCTTGCCTCCTGTTTCATGGTCACCCCCTCCACGCCCCATCCCCTTTTTTCTCTGGCCTTATCTCTACTACTTTTTCTCCTCCTCACTCCACTGCAACCACACCAGCCTCTGGACTGAGTCTTAAACTCCCCCGGCTTTGCTTCTGAATTAGGGCATTTGACAGGGGACTCCCTCTGCGGGGATAACTCCATCCAGATTTCTAAACCCCTCACACCTTCGGGATTTTGCCCAGATGTCCCTTTCTTAATAAACATTCTAGCTAACATGGGAAGACACCTGCCACCCCACACGTCTCTCCCCACCCGTTCTTGCATACGGGTACGCGCGGGAATATTTCTAAGTGGGAAAACTCTGGAGGAGCTCTCAGAACTCTCGCGAGACCTGTCGCCCGAATTGCATGCCGGGAAAGGCCGTGGCTGCTTTCGCTCTCGTTGCGTGCGGGTTGGCTTGTGGGCCACGCCGTCCCTGCAGTCAGTGTGGGGACGTGAACCAGCGGCAGGAGTCGTCAGAGCGCTGGCCGCCTTCCTCAAAGAGTCGGGGAAGCTGAAAGCCCGAGTGGGTGGGAGGCGGGGTGCCCAAGGCGCGGGCTTCGCGTCGTGAGGACTGCTTCGGCATGCGAGCTGCGTGTCCAGCGCAGCACCTGTCCCTCCCCGGTGGCGCTGGCGTGAGCTCGGTGCCCGGGGCCCGCGGGGGACGACAGCGACACCGCGTCATGCCCAGCCACTTCAGCCCACGCTCCAAGCCCCGGAGGGCCTGGAAATGGTGCGAAAGGACCGAGATGGGGGCCGCAAACTGGCCCCCAAGGGAGAGCCAGGCAGGATCGCAGGACAGGTAATCGCGCATTACAACAAGCCATGCGGGTTAGTGGATTGCCCCATGGGCGAAGGGCGCGGAGAATAGCTGGGTTCAAAGGATGCATACTTAAATGTTTCCCAGCTGTTGCCACACCTACCATCCGGAAGGATTCTGCTAATTTACATTCTCACCACCGGTGTGTTCCTTACTCCAGACTCTTTGAGAACACTGCATTATCATGGAAAAAATTCTCTGCCGAGCCCATAGGCAAACAATTATGTATTATTGTTTTAGTTTATATGTCTTTAGTTACTATTGAGTATGAACATCTTTTTACATCTTTATGGATAATTTGTGATTTTCACTTCTGTGAATTGTCCTCTGTCTATATATTTAAATTGTCATAGAGCTTATAAAAACTCTTTTTGAATTAACCGTTTCTTAGTATTAAACTTTGCACCCGATTTACTGTTTATCTTTTTTTTTTTAAATATTTTATTTATTTACTTGAGAGAGAGTGAGAGGGTGAGAGATAGAGAGCGCGAGCGAGCGCGAGCTGCGAGAAGGCCAGAGGGACAAGCAGACTCCCTCTGAAGGAAGAGCCTTTTGCTGGCTGGATCTCAGGACCCTGAGATTATGACCTGAGCCAGAGTCAGATGCTTAACCGACTGAGCCACCCCAGCCCCCCAACTTTTTAATCTTATTTTATGGTGTTTTGCTGGTCTTGAGAGTTTTAAATGTTTAGATAGTCAACTGTGTCAGCCTTTTATGAGATAGTTTGTTTTCTTGCTTAGGAAGGTATCTCTCACCCCTTCTCATATGAATATTTATCCATATTTTCTTCTAAGTTTTCTGTGATTTTTATAATTACATTGAAATGTTTCTGTAGTCTGGAGTTCATTCAGATTTAATATGTGCGGTAGCTTGCAAAAATGGCTACGGTTCTCCACCCTTCCCAGCATATACCCCTTTCTGTAAGGTATTGCAGTTCTACCCAAGCAGAGGGAGAATCTGTTTCCCAACCTCTTCAGTCTGGGCTGGCCTTGTGACTCACTTTGACTAGTCAAATGGAGTGGGAGTGACCATGTGCTGGTTCCAAGACTAGACCTTAAGAGACCTTCCATGCTTCTGCTTGCTCTGTCAGCCACCCTGTGAGTAAGCCTGCAGGGTGAGGGGATGCGTGTGGTCCTTTGCTTTCTATCAAGCAAGCTCACCGCAAGCTGACTTCAGAGATGTGAGTCGGATTATCTTAGACCATCAGTGGAGTGGTAGCTGACAGCCGCAGACACATAGGTGCAGCCAAGACCAGATGAGCTGCTTTTCTGAGTCCAGCCCCAGCTGCCGACCCAGGGAAAAGTGGACTAGATAACACTGTTGTTGTTTTTAAAGCTCCAGAGGTTTGGAGCTTGCCTTGTTAGGTAGCAAAAGGTAACCGATGCATGAAATAGGGAATCTCATTTTATTTATCCAGAGGTTAGCATGTGGTCTGACATCATCACTGAACAGTTCTTTTCTTCATTGATTTGAAATGTCACTTTTATTCCAAGTACATTGTCTTGGTTCTGCCTCCAGGTTCTCCATTATATTCTGTTGATTAGTTTGTCCTTTGTGTAATAGCCTTGGCTCAATGTGTTTCAGTATCTTGAAGGATAGGTCTCACTTGGTTACTCTTTTTTCCTACAATTTTTAGCTGCTGTTGTATTTTTATTCTTTGAGATGAATTTGGTATTATTTTTTCTTATTCAAAAAAATATGTTGGGCTTTCAGTTGGAGGGGTATTAAACATATAATTTGAAAGGTATTGGCATTCAGAAAATGCTGAGCTGCCTTCTGTAGAAACACAATATTTTGAACCATATAAGTCATATTTTATATATTTCAGTTTTCCTCATGTAGCTTTCTCACTCTTCTCATTAAGCCGATCTTTTGTATTTTTAATTTTATTTAAAAATAGTTATTTTTTCATTATTATTTTTTATGATTTTTGATATTTAGGTAACTGTTGTCCTTGATGTATTAATTTTGTAACTGACTACCTTCCTCAACTTTGATTATTTGAAGAAAAAATGTTTAAAGTTGGGTTTTTCAGCTATACACATCATTTGGCAAATAATATTTTTTCTGCTTTTCAATATTTCCCCCTCTATTTTGTTTTTGAATATTTGGTTAGCTATCACAGAATAATGTTAAAGAATAGTGGTGACAGGGTCATGCTTTCCTGAATCTTACTTGTATTGTTTTCTTTAAATAAGACAGTACCTCTTTGAGAGCAGGGTCCATGTTTGGTCTTTTATTCTTTCTCCCTTGATTCTTAGCACAAGGCCTTGCTAATATGTGATGATAAACACATATTTAGTAATTCAAGGATCACACACTTACTGCTGACCTTCCCTATGTTAGACATTGCACTAGGTAAGGGGGGTGTGAAGATTAAGAGGAGGTTCCCCAGGTTCAGGGCTCTTTTAGTCCATTTATATTGTATGGGTTTTGGAATTAGATAGAGCCAGGGCCAAACCCTGGCTTTGTGTCTTATCAGTGGTGGGACTTCTGAAAATGTATGTCTCCTTTCTAAATTTCAGTTTTATCTCCCTGAAAATCTGAAAGCTAATAGTAATGCTCCTGTGAGTCTGTTGGGAAGATTGAAATAATTGTGTCGAAAAGCATATTGAAGTTCTGAGTAAATGAACAGAAATAGGAAATATAGGAAAAGCAGCCAAGGTGTGGGGTGTGGTGGGGAGGGGGTGGTATAGGCTCAGATTTAGACATGCTAAGTTTTAAGCACCTGTGGAACTCTAAATGAAGTTCTTTGTTGGGCAGTTGAATGTATGGATCTGGAATTTGGAGAGATTTAAATTTATGACTGTGTTACTTATATCCTTAATGTTTCAAGATTTCAAGAAAATCACTCTTGCCATTACAAAAAGGGTGTTTTGGTGGGGGGGGGGGCGTGTTAGGGAGGACATGCCTGTGAAGCTAAACTGAAGATAGCCACTATAACAGAGGCATCTCAAAATGAGGGAATTATCAGGAGAGGCAAGTGCCATAGCGTGGTCCAGGGAGCTGTGGACGACAAAATGTGCTGATGTCAGCATTCAGAAGGTCACCGCTGCCCTCTCAGGAGCAGCTCCACTGGAGGGGTGTGAGTGGGAGCCTGATTATGGTGCAAGTGGGAGGTGAGAAAGGAGAGAAGAGCTCTCCTGAGAGGATAGAAAGAAGTGCATTGCTGTCCATTGGCTTGGTGGCTGGTTCATCGGCATTGTTGGGGGTTCAGATGTGTCTCTGGAAAAGTTTTCCCTAGTGGCTACAAACAAAGCCTATTTCTAATAGGGCCTGAGACACCCCTTTGGCAGGTAGCTAACAGAGTGTAACTACCAACGAGAGAGGATCTCCCTACTTCCTGATGGAAGGCAGTAACACTGAGGATTGCAGAGAGTGTAGAGGGTCTCTAGAACATCAGCCCAGCGGACAAGGTGTTTATCAGCAGCATAGGCTGCAGTGTGTGGCCAATGGGATAGTACCCAGCAGCAGAATTATTGGTTCCAGGCATAACCATGACACCCAGTGATGTCAGTAGCAGTGGCTGGAGGGTGCAGAGGTCCCTAGAAGAAATGACACGTGCTTTCCAGAGGAGGCTGTTCTCAGTGAGTATGGTGGTGCCTTATGACATGAGAGGAGATGGTGGCTGTGGCTCCTCATGACACCTGACTGGGCTTGTTTGTTAGTCCATTCGAGGCAGTCCTTGGGGTTTCTCAGGAAATATGCAAGGGACTTTGAGGGGTTTAGAATTCTATATGGCAGGTAAGTGTAGGAGCCAGCAAAATATAGGTAATGGGTTTTCCTATGTTCCTTTGTATACCGCTGACCTAGAGTGTTCCCAAGGCAACATGGGTTGCCAGGTGAAGGAATTGTTCTTAACCAGGCCATAGGAAACCTACCAGGGCAAGACAATTTACTACCGTCTCTGGGATTGTCTGTGCATTTCATTTTAGTGACACACACACATAATACACATACATTTCTGGAATGAAATAATCTGGGTAACAGTGGGTTAAACAATACCTGCTGGGTGTTTCTTTTTTTTTTTTTTTAAGTTTTATTTATTTATTTTAGAGAGAGAAAGTAAGTGTGAGAGAGCAAGTGAGCACACCAGCAAGGGGAGGGGCAGAGGCAGAGAGAGAGAAAAAGAATCTCAAGTAGACTCTGGCTGAGTGGGAAGCCCAGATGCGGGTCTCCATCTCACAACCCTGAGGTCGTGACCTATACTGAAACCAAGAGTTGGGCACTCAACCTGAGCTACCTAGGCGACCCTGAATGGGTGTTCTTTTTTTTTTTTCTTAAGATTTTATTTATTTATTTGACAGACAGAGAGCACACATAGGCAGAGAGGCAGGCAGAGAAAGAAGAGGAAGCAGGCTCCCTGCTGAGCAGAGAGTCCAATGTGAGGCTCGATCCCAGGACCCTGGGATCATGACCTGAGCCGAAGGCAGAGGCTTTAACCCACTGAGCCACCCAGGCGCCCCTAAATGGGTGTTCTTAGTAGACTCTTTCATTCAGGGTCTCTGGTGTCCGGGTCTATTCAAATCATATACATTGAGCACCTGCCAAGTGGACAAGGTGAATATCGCAGACAAGGTCCCAGCAGTCTAGATGGGGAGACAGTACTAATATAAATTGTGAATCTTAGGGGGACAGGTATTCAGCATTTCTCAAATCTGCAACATGAATCTCTTCTGAAGGAACACGGATTAGCGGCTCTCACATTGCGTGGAGTGTAGCTTGGGCGCACCATGCCCCATCAAAGGGAAAGAAGTGGGGAGGAAAGCTGGAAGGGTTTAGTATGGCTATCTGGTCTCTAAGCAAAGGACATTAAACTAACAAATGAAAGACAAGGAAAGAAACACTATATACCATAGAAAGTGTTTATAAATGAACAACAAATCCCAAATTGGGGTTAAGTGACAGGAAGGAGATTCTGCTTTGCCCTCCTCCTCCAGAGCCCTGAGAAGGACCTCTGTACACGAGCTCGATTGTTCCCATTCGGTGAAGGACTGCAGGCCCTGTAATGCACAAAAGTCACACACAGCCAGGTCCAGGTTCAAGGACGCGAGAAATGACAACCAGTACTTGACTTAGGTAATTTTTACTTTGGTTTATTACAGTACTT
Organism: Martes martes; assembly: GCF_963455335.1. NCBI lineage: Eukaryota > Metazoa > Chordata > Mammalia > Carnivora > Mustelidae > Martes > Martes martes. The sequence continues at coordinate 20,558,104 of NC_137901.1, read as the reverse complement.
CTCTCTCTCTCTTGTTTTTTGTTTTTTTGTTTGTTTTGCTTGCACTATCTCCAAGTAATTTGGAAACCTTTATCTCCTCTTTCGCATTTATAGTTGATATTTAAAAAGCATTTTATCGTAAGCTTAAGTAGTTGTAAATGAAGCAGTTATCAGATTTTTGCATATCATAAGTGTGCTTCAAATATATTTTAGAAACTGCAGATTTAAGTCATCTATTCATAAAATATGCCCACCACATAATTAATTAAAGAAAAATTCCTTATTGCCAGTCCAAATAGCCAAATCAGACTTCCTTTCTGACAAAGTCTTTCTTTCTTAAAGTTTTTCAATTCCATTCAGATATATTCCTATGACAGCCATCCCACTTCTGAATTCTCATCCTAAAGTAGAAAATCAGCAAGAGAGAGAAGACAAAGGCTTGAGACTGCCTTCAGTGTGACACTGAATGACTAAGGCTTTACCTCCACGACTTCCTACCTTACTTGCTTTGCTTTGTCCTTATGGGATTCTGTTTCAGGAGAGATACTTTCTCAAACTATGGTCTTAATTAAGTGAATGTTTCAAACCCGGGACAAACCCAGGTAGGACTGGGGAAGGCTGTGTCTTTCCTTTGTGTGGAGGTAAAGGAGGATTGTCAAAGAGGAGGTGGTAGGAGGCCCAGTCCCACATCAGAGGCCTGCTAAGGTTTTCACTTTTAGGAAAAGACATGGGAATTTGGGAACTAGGATCCATGCCCATGTGTCCCCCGAAAGCCTTGCTGTGTCCCAGCTTACTTGTACCTGTTAAAAGACCACTACTGAACTGTGGTCCATAACCAGAAAGCAACGGAAAGATGGAAAGAAGGCACGTCTAATTAAGTTCACAGTGCAGAGGTAGGGGGCTTCTGTTCTTCCTCAGGGAGACACTCTTAAATTCATATCTCAAGTTCACTCCCAGCTCACTTGCAGGGATGGATCTGCAGGCTAAGGAACCTGGAGCTGGAGCCCACAGATAATTTGTATTATTTTTGCCTTGGATTAGGAGGGAGGGTCCCATCATTAGCACCTGGGGGGTTATCCTATCACAAAAGGGGAAAATTCTTATAGTGCCTGAGTTGCATTCTTCTCTCTTACCCTTCTGTGTTATTGGGTCCCTGTATTATTGGGTTCCTTCTACTTTCCCTGACCTCCATGTTTCAGGGTAGCTGGCCCGTCTTACCTACATAATCCTCCCCTTTTTGAGCCCACTAGTCTGAAGGAGAGGATTGCTGCCTCCCTACCTTCATTTAGGGCGGTAGTTGCACAAGCGTTCTCATGCTCGCATTCAGTAAAACCTACATGGTCCTTTCAGCTGCAGAAAGTGGGCCTCCTTCTAGATATTCTTCTAGCTTCCTACAATCTCTCTTCTAATGCTTGCAATGTTAACCTTGCTCACCCAAGTTGTCAGGATGTTTTATTTCCACTGCCAGAGTGGGAACTCCTTGGGGGCAGGATTTTTTCCCCTCCTTCATTTTTGTTTTGTTTTGTTTTGTAGTACCAGGCAAGAGGTATCACAGACATAGGTGCTCAACAAATATTAGTTGAATGAATGAACTTGGAGATGACATAATATAAATATAAATATATGAGCTATGCCTTGACAAGACTCAGGCCACAGCTATAAAATAAAATTCATATAAAGGAAAATATGGACATCAGATTTACAATTGAGGCTTTTAGCAGTTACAATGGATATTATTGGCTTATGCGTTATTGACAAGGAAATTCATGGACTCTGAATAGGTGGCTCTGTATTTTTTTTAAGTTTTTATTTTAATTCTAGTATTGTTAACATATATTGTTATATTAGTTTCAGGTGTACAGTTATAGTGATTCGACCATTTTGATGGCATTTTGTGGTTAGGATGTCAAGCCTGAAACCAGAATTCTGAGGCTGGAACCATCCTGCCTCTGGGCGCCAGATGGCGCCCACACACCGCCAGAGAAGGTTTTGCAACCCGTTAGTCTCAAGTTTGTGTTTACTGAAGGAGATTGCTAAGGCTCTGGCTCTCTGTGAAATTCTGCAACAAACTAATTTCCTACAGACTTCTGGGCCATTGCTGTAGTTTCCAAAGAAGGGTTTAATACACACACATGAAAATCTAGTTGTAAAGCACCCAACTCAGGCTTTACTAAAGGCCAGATCTATATTTCTTTGAGTGCAGTGACATTGTCTTCTCCTGTGTGGTCTTTGTGCCTTTCAAACAACTTCCTTACAGGGAAATGGTATATGAGAGAGAGAAAGAATTCTCAGGAATCATTGACCTTCTGAGAAAACCCGGGATGCAAATACTTAGGCAGATCACTCTTCCGGAGTGAGCAAGCCTGGGTTTCTTCATACACGGAATGAGGACACTGCCTCAGGGCTCCGATCTCTGGGGAGGTGAGTTTTTACTTGAGTCTTGTCAACTCTCATCTCCTTATTCTGCAAAACCATTGTGCCATAATCTCTCTGCTGTTTTCTCTCCTCCATCATTAGTCTGCAGGGATGAAGTGATAAAAACAATAATAACAAAAACAGACTCTGTCACTTACCACCTGAGCTGGTATCCTCTTGAGCCTCAGTTTACTTATCTGTAAAATGAGGTTAACAATACATACTTGAAAAGGTTTTTATAAGAATTGAATAAAATAACAAATGTATGGGCAATCATGTGCTTTCTCATACCTCCAAATAAACAACAAATGTAGACTAACACTAACCAAGAATTTGAGTGTAAAATCTCAGTTGATTCATTTTCAATCTTGCTACTTCTAAGCCATCACATTTGCTTCCCTTCAGTTGGGCTGGCTCTTTATGACATGATTGTTTTCCTGTTGTATCTCTATGGGACAAATATTTACTGAGCATCTAGATATATGTGTGCTCCAGGCATTGTACTAGGTATTGCTGAGACGGTGACAACAAGGAGAACAAAATCCCTGGTTTCATGGAATGTTTAGTGGCAGAAATAAATAACAAGTAAACACATGTAATTACAAATATTTACTATGAAGGAAACAAGTGCTATGGAGTGAGGAGAGATTTTAGTTAGGATGGTCAGGGAAGGCCTTTTTGGGGAGGCAGAATCAAAATACAGTGGGAATGGAGATGAGGGGGCATGCTTTCCTATGGAGTAGGGTAGGGGACAGCCCCTGAATGCCTGCTGAGAGATTTTTATTCTCCTTAAAGAATAAATACAACTGTGCTTATTATGATAATATAATAATACTATCCTGTATCATCTTGCAGTCTGTGTGAACACATTTCTTGGGAGATTGCATCAATTGCATCATTTTACCCAAGAGCTTTACTCTCAGCCTGGTCTGTAGGAGGTGCCTGCTAAAAGCTTGTTGAATGAATAAATGGTTACAGTGGCCCCTCAGTGTGGGCAAGGCAGGTGTTACTGCTCCATTTCAGGGATGTTTACTGCCTTGTCCCTAGCCTTGTGGATCACAAGGTAGTCACAAGAACTAGAATATATATATTTTTTACTTCAGTGTTCCTCTCAGTTTTCATTCTTTGGAATTAAAGTTTCATCCTTATGTTTATGGAAGTTTTCTTCTATATACAAGAGTGCTTAGTCAAGATACAGTTCGTATATTTGACTAAAACCAGTACAACCTTGTAGGGAATGAGTTGTTTCTAGGTAAGACTTGTGTTAATCTGAGTGGAATTATCCACACCACCTATACTCCACCCATAAAATTCTGGACAGGTTTACACCTGCCAATTGCTGATTCTTGGGTGTAGTTCACAAACCAGTGATGAGCTCTAAAATTCTGTTGCTTCTGTGACTTATTAAAGAATGATTCCAAAGCCTCAGGAAAGATGGAGTGACACCATTGTATATATTGTAGAACATCAATCAGTATTTTAGGAGTGGGAGATGGGTTCTTTCACATACCCATATGTATTCACCCTTCCCTCATAGGAGGTAAAGTTCATGTGTATCTCATGTGTTGGTAGATTTAGTTAGCTAAAGAGATGCCTGAATAGAACAATCTGAAGGTACGATCTCTGGTCAAAAGTCTTGTAGGGATCTGGAGTGCCGCCCCAATGGCTTTGTTTCTTTATTTCAGGTAAAATCCTTGCCTTGTAGCCTTTCTTTAAATACAGATATATTAATTCATCACTGTGCTAGATTAGGTTCTGAGAGAGATATGAAGAAGGACACAAGTCATTTCTCCCTTCCCCCACCAAGAAATCCATTCATTCATTCATCCTTCTCTAGGTGTTTCCTGGGTATACACTATATTCTAGATGTTGCCTTAGGCTCTGGAGGAATCAGATAGCTAATATATTTTGAATGCTCATTACCTACAGACACTTACTGTTCAAAGTTAATTCATAGGCCCTGTTGATAAATCAGAAAGTCCAGAGAGGTTAGATGAATTACTGCAGCCTTAAAACTAGGGGGTAATAGTGACAGGATTCAGACTTGGGCAGTTTGGCTCTAGAACCTGAGCCTTATTAGAGTCCCTGCCCTTGAGGAGCTCACAGCCTAGCTGGGAGGACAGAAATGGAAAGAAATGAGTTGCAGTCCAACAGGGCTTTGGTCGAGGGGTAACCAAGGAGGGCTTCTGGAACTAGCTGCCTGGAGGAGCTGAGAAACCCTCATCAGACAGGAAACTGACCCTGGAGCCATAGTTTAGTCACAAACAATACAAACATGAAAAAGCACCTCTTTTCTTTTTCACTGACTTCTTTACTTTGCTGTTTAGGAGTATCATGCCTCTGAGCTAACTTCAGTAATGCAATTTTAAATTATTTCTAAGGTAATATAAATGAATAAATTACTGATTGAAGCAATGAACAACATTTGGGTTTGTAAGATATGGCAAGTACACCATACATAAAGAATTTCACCATATGTTCTTCCTTTTCTCTGTCTACTTCTTCTGTTTTCTGGGTAAGGTTTGGAAATTGCCAAGCCACTGGTGGCTCTGCCAGGACCACATAGACCTCATTACAACCCCTAGAAATGACTTCAAGGGGAAAGTGGGCAATAAATTTAGCCATACCAGCATGAGATTTTATCTGTTTATTCTACTTGCTTATTGTTCCTCAAAATCTTTGTCTTGTCTCCTTGCCCTGAAGTTCAGTATCATTGCTTTTCCTGCCTCAAGGACACAGCTCATAGCCTGCCTGTTTAAGGAAGACTTCCCAGGGCCTTACCACTGATTCTTCTTCATGCCAAACTCCTGTGGTGCTTAGAATCTGTACCATTCATCTTACTGTTAAATAGGCATGGCTTTGAATAGCTGACATTTTTATATTATGACTTCATATTTCATATCTTTTCCCCAAACAGAAGCTTCTAGTTAGCTATACATGTAGGGTTGGGCTTCCTTTTAAAACTGGGGAAATCTTGAATGTATACCTATAAGTTCCTCTCCTTTTAACAAGTCAATTTTCGTAATTCTGTTTTGTTGAAAAAATTCGTTCATTTTGTGACTGACTGCTAACACTTTTGTATAAACTTCACTTACACTGAAGTGATGAAAATTTGTAGGCATCGTTGTGGTTGTTGCACCTTTTGAGAATATTTGCATTGTTTTGTGTACCCTTAAAAAAGTTTTTAGAATCATAAAATACATATAAATACAACTTACTGTCTTAACCACTTGTATATCCTTTTAAATTCTTCAAACATTTGAGCTAAATAATCCAAATGCATTTCTTTATTTTTATATTTCTAATGTTCATAAATATATAGGGCTCCACATATCACTCATTAAATGTATCCCATTGGAGCGTTTTTGCTCAAACAGTAAACACCATTTTTACTGTTTTATGGTAACAGTGAAAACACATGATAGATACATCAGGAATATATTTACTCAACAAATTTATTGCATTTTGACTTTTGCATTTCTAATTAACTCTAGCTTGTGAAAGGCTAACTGACAAGTTCCCAGTTGTGGGCATCTGCACCAAACTTACCACATTGTGCTTTTTATCTTCACCCTTTCCTAGCTTTCAAGTGTAATTCATCCTCAGAGCTGGGGTGAATTATTTTTGAATTACATTGACCCTTATGACTTAAAATCTAACTAATACTAATAATATGAACACTTACTGCTGCTACTACTAGTAGCTAATAATTGTTAACTACTTAACTATATTGCCAGGGACATTGACTTATATGTGCAAAACTAATTCTAGTCCAGTCCTGTAGAGAGTAAGAGTTGATAACGTACCATGAAGTTAGACCTACAATGGATGCAGGTGTTTCTTGTCCTCCCCTGAATTTGTTCTTGGGATAATCAGGCAGAGATACTAAAGCTCACCTAGAAGTGAGTGAATAGTAAACTACCCTAGATTGGAAGTTTCTTGAATTATTTATTTTTGATGCCATAAATGTTGCTTAGCTTATAAATGTTTGAGAAATAAATTAATGAACGTTACTTGATTAGAGCCCAACAAAATATAGCAGCACCACGATGGGCATTGAAATGGCAGGGAAAACAGCTGTGCAGGGAGCCGAATTTGCAGCTAGAACTTACCTGCTGTTAGGGAAGGAACTATTCCTGTCAAGGAAAAAATTTAAAGTACATAGTGTTGGCTTCGCTCATGATTGCAAATGTCAAAATTCCATTAATTTGATTTTTAAAGTTTAAGGTATTCTGCCATTTGGTTACTCAGTATATGAATAGAATGACATTTATTCTACTTGGCTCTCTGTAAGCTACACATGCACATTTGTTTGAAGGGTATCATTTATTCCTTTAATGAGAATTTTGGGAGCACACCATGTTGGGCTAAATAGGATAAGTGATCTAAAAGGAAAGAACATACTCTGAAGTTTAGACTTTAATGGAGGACAGACCTAATATACATGAGAGTCTTAAGTTATAATGAAAAACTGTGGGATTAAGTGGCAGTGAGTGATACAGACAAGACAATGCATCTGTAGAGTTGAGAAAAGGGAGAGGATAAGCTGCTAAGATGTTATGAGGATGGTAATATTCTGCTCAGGCTTAGCCTGCAGAGGGGGAAGACAGAGGGTCCTTTAGGAGTGGTATATTGTGATCTGGAGCAGGAGTGAATAAGGACTAATTTTTTTTTTTTTAAAGATTTTATTTATTTATTTGACACAGAGAGAGGATCACAAGTAGGCAGAGAGGCAGGCAGAGAGAGAGAGAGGAGGAAGCAGGCTCCCTGCTGAGCAGAGAGCCCGATGTGGGGCTCAATTCCAGGACCCCGGGATCATGACCCGAGCCAAAGGCAGAGGCTTTAACCCACTGAGCCACCCAGGCGCCCCATAAGAACTAATTTTTGAGGGAAGGTAATGGTTTTTTTTCCTGGTTGGAGCGAGGAGGGTTTTTTTTGTTTTGTTTTTTAATAAGGTTATTGTATTTTTTTTAAAGGTGTATTTTTTTTTTAAAGATTTTATTTATTTGTTTGACAGAGAGAGACACAGCGAGAGAGGAAACACAAGCGGGGGAGTGGGAGAGGGAGAAGCAGGCTTCCTGCAGAGCAGGGTGCCTGATGTGGGGCTTGATCCCAGGACCCTGGGACCATGACCTGAGTCGAAGGCAGATGCTTAATGACTGAGCCATCTAGGCGCCCCTTAATAAGGTTATTTATTGAGCACTTGCATGCCAGGCATTGTGCCAAATATTTAGGTACATCATTAACTTAATCCTTAATATAGCCCTGTTGCGTAGCTATTACTAACTTCATTTACACATGAGGAAAGTCAGGCTAAGGGAGGCTAAGTCACTTGCCCAGGGTCATACAGCTCAGCAGCAGCAGAGTAGACACATGATCTCAAGTCTCTCCCTCACAGAAGTTCATGCACTAACCTATCTGCTCTCCTCCCAGTTGGTCCAAAACTGGATGGAACCTATATGTTAATCTCCCTCTCCAAGTCTCACCTCCCTTTAGTATATTCAGGGAAAGGTGGGTTTACATTATGTTTCCTCTGCATTGTTTCTCTGTAGCACATGTTCTTTTTCACTTCTCTCAGCCAGGCCCTGGGGCTCTGCTTGTTTCAGAGGCCATCAGTGGCCTGGACACTACAGCTGTAGTCCTTGTGATACGATGCTGCTTCACAGAACGGGGAGGTGGAGAAGGACATGGTGTTTTTCCTGCTCTGTGACTTAATTCTTTTCCATGTCGCCAACACAAAAAAATTATTGAAGGAATAAACTGGAGGTTATGTTAGTTTGGATGTAGGTTTAGTTGTGGAAACAGAGACCCAACATTAATAGTGGCTTAACTGTGACGAGAGTGTGTTTCTGTGCTATATAAACAGTCCCGAGTTGTTACACAGCTCTCCTTTCTCACAGGGACAGGGACCCAGACTTCTCCCTTACCGCTCAGCTATTACAGGGCAGCTTCATGTAAGATCCAAGGTGGTGCACTGTCATTCTATATCCTAGCAGAGTCTTTTAAAAGGAAGCCTGGAAGTTGCACACATCACTCTTACAATCATCCTATTGGACCAAAACATAGTCACATGATCCTAGCTAGCTGTAGGGAAGGCTGAGGAATCTTGTCTATGTTCTGGGTGACCAAGTAGCCAGTTTAAGCTCAAAGGTTCTATTACTGTAAAAAGCGAAGAATAACTTTTGAATGATAGTTATCAATCTGAGCCTCAGAATTATAAAAAGGGATAGAATTGTAATACTTGGATGATAAATATGGCTGTTCCCAGAGTCCATTAGAAAAGACTAAACTATTTGGTTTTTTTTGGAGAGAAAGAAAGTATGAGCTGGGGGAGAGGCAGAGGGAGAGAGAGGATCTTAAGCAGGCTCCAAGCCCAGCATGGAGCCCAACGTGGGGCTTGAACTCAGGACCCTGAGATCATGACCTGAGCCCAGACCAAGAGTCAGGCACTTAACTGACTTAGCCACCCAGGTGCCCTGAAGACTAAACTATTAAATCTCTTTGGGAGGGGTGCTGTTACCGAATAGACATTGTCCAGCTACAGTCTTTGTTTTCCTACTTCAGGTGTGCCTTCTTTTTTCAGAGAGAGAGAGAGAGAGAGAGAGAGAAAGAGTGAGAAATATCCTAATGTCCATTTCCATTCTTTCAAAGGAAACTGTGAAATCCATTCACAGAAGTAGTTCCCCCCTCACACCCCTCCTCTGCACTGTTGGTGGACACAGTAACCCACAGCTGCACCTTTGCCAAAGCCGAGTTGTTCTGTCTAGAGTTACAGGTGACATGAGCAGAAGACCCCAGCCTTGGCTTTTGTGGAGATGAAGCTGTGCCTCTTTTTTCTCCAGCCAACTACTCAGGTAATTAAGGGGATACGTGTGTGTACTCAGACACACAGGCACACACCCATATCCCACTTCATAGGGACAGAAATGACTCTTAGATTTGATGCAGTCTAAATCTAAGTTAGAAAGAGACATGCTGTTGAAGGGTCACTGTGTGCACAGACGCTGAAGCTCACAGCGCGGAGGGAGCCTTATACTTTATGTTGAGTAGCATGAGTTTCTCCTCATTCTTGGGAGAATCATTGGGCTTTCCAAACATCAGGGCCATCTGTCCCTAATGACTACTGTTAAGCTATTTTAAGAAGCTTTGAAACTTTTGAACCTTTTCCTCTTTAGGTCAGATAAAAGTACTCCTGTCTCCCCAAACTCGTCTAAGGACATAATGAAACAGGGTGCCAGGGTGGCTTAGTTGGTTAAGACTGCCTTGGCTCAGGTCATGATCCCGGAATCCCAGGATCAAGTCCCACATCAGGCTCCCAGCTCCATAGGGAGTCTGCTTCGCCCTCTGACCTTCTCCCCTCTCATCCTCTCTCTCACTCTCTTTCTCAAATGGATAAATAAAATCTTAAAAAAAAAAAGACATAATGAAACAAAATATAAATATGTATTTGCTTGTTTTTGGAGTAAACCATAGGGTCTGTGTGGGTGTGGTAGTTAAATTTGTATTTCTAATTATATTTGGTAAAATGTTCTCTTATGATTTGCAAATTCTCTGAGCTCGTGCATCCTCTGGTGGTAATGGTTCATCTGGCTTGATGCAGTTTCCTTCTGAGTCCTTGGATTCCTTCTGTCTCCTTTGACACCGTTTACTCCCAGCTCTCCTCCAGCTGAGGCTGCATTGAATCCTTCCTGCCAGCTGCCAAATAGTTACTTTTAATCAAGACCTTCACTTCAGGAAATTTCCCCAGCAGCTCTGTTCCTCAAAAGTTGCCTTCCAGAATAAAAGCATGAATATCTAAGATAGTCAGAGAGAATATCCTACTATCTCAACACAGATACATGATGTAGAAATATAGAACCTCTAAGTGACAACCACTAAGGTTAATAGCTCTGTTTTCTCTTCTCTCCTTGCATCTTCTTTTCTCAGCAAAAGAGGCATGTAACTGCAATGGAGTTTTCAGAACTTATGGAAAATTTGGGTCTAAAAGATTATGTCATTAAAATTACAAATTAAACATGTAATAGAAGAATGAAACAAATGCATTCACAGTGGTTTTTGCTTCACATCATCATCGGCTTTTTCCTTTCAGAAGCAAAGTAAAAGTGGACAGTCACTCTGTCCCTGGCAGCTGGTTCTCAGTCTCCACACAGTCTTTTTCAGACTCAGCAGGCTTTTAGAATCCCTGGGGAGATATTTAACACGCCAGTGCCTGAGTCTCACTCCCAGGGCTTCTACATTCTTCAGTCTTGAACGTGACCTGGGTCTTGGAGATTTAAGAATTGATTTTAGGGCCCAGCCATGGTGGGCTCTGCTACTCAGGCTTTTGAGGTGACATTTTGACTGTAAGGATTTATATTTTTGTGTGTGTGTAGGATAAGTGCACAGGAAAAGAGGAGTCTTAGGCCCAAGAGTGAATTAAACTTCCCTTTTCCCAAGCGTCCCTTTGAGAGCTGCTTGGCTGGTTCTGTGTGCCCTGAGGGGCTGGGAAGCAGGCTGGAGCCACCCTGCTTCTCCCTACACCCTCTTCTCTCCAAGCTGTCCCACTAGAGACCATGGACAATTCCTAAGCAAGCCGAGACACATTTGTGTTTGTCCTGGACTCTTACATCTTCCTAAATGGCTTTTTGTAGCTCTGCCCCTTGATTCAGTTAATCTCTGCAATCCAGGGATTTTAAAGGGAGTTTTTAAAAATGGGACAGTTAGAAGTACAGGAGAGTGAGAGAAAATTCAAATTTTCACTTTTGAAAATTTAGAGACATGGGGCTAGCTGGTGATGCCTTGGTGAACAGTATTAGTATTGTTAAGTTTACTCCCCAAAGATGTTTTTTTGTTCTTTATAGGCATTTATTTGGTGTTTCTCTGCATCTTGCTCTTCAGTGATTGGTAAGAGCTGATGTATGTCTAGATAGAATGATATTAAATGATTATGTTTGGCTCATATTACATTTCTGCCTTGTAATAATCTGTTTAAAGAGACCATTCATTTTTCATTTAAGTGCAATATAAACATTGAGTTTGGCCTTTCTCCAGTTTCTTCTGTCAGCCATTGCAGGCAATGGTGTGTAAAATTTTATTTGCTTTGGAGCCATGTAGTTTGAAAATTACTTAAAATATCTGAGCCTCAGTTTCCTTTTTGTAAAATGGGTTTTATCTGTCTTATAGGATTGTCTTCTTTAATTGCTGTATTCAAATTATTGATATTATGTGGTTTTTTAAAACTGCATTTTACAACACTGGAATAATTTGGGCAACAAAATAAAGTAATACTGAATTATAATCCAAAGTCCAACACATTCTTTTTTTTTTTTTAAGATTTTATTTATTAATGTGACAGAGAGAGAGAGAGCACAAGTAGGCAGAGTAGGAGGCAGAGGGAAAGGGAGAAGCAGGCTCCCCTCTGAGCAGAGAGCCTGGTGTGGGGCTTCATCCCAGGACCCTGGGATCATGACCTGAGCTGAGGGCAGCCGCTTAACTGACTGAGCCACCCAGATGCTCCCCAACACATTTTTCAATCTCAGATTAAAACACACTGTCTTATGGTAAACAAAATAATGTAAATAAGGCCCAGGCCATCCTAAGGAATTTGTAACACTTAATGATAATGAACTACACGTCAGAGAGGTTAGGGATATCAAAGGGAGATATTTTGTCTTTGAAAAGCTTTAAAACAATGTCTGTAACTTTATGTCTTTGAAAAGGAGAGCCCTTGAAGTTTTTCCACCTTTGTTTTAAATGCTTTTTCGGCATGTAATCTTGTAATACAGTGTTCTGGTGGATTCCTTAGCATCCTTCTATTTTTCTTCTCACTTAGAAAAATGAGACTGGAGTAATTTTATTTTGCTGACTTCTAGGAGAATAGACTTTGGTAGTGTCATTCTTCTTCTTTCTCTCCATCCTTATCCTTATGCCCCTAAGTAGTACTTTATAAGTATTCAAAAACTCTTCCTTTAGCTAAAGGTCAGATATTTTTGGAAAAGTGAAAATTGTATGTTTCTGATTCTCCAAACCTATTTCTACTCCCCTTTTGGTGATCACATGAAAAGGTGGATACATTTGAAGGTGTGAGAGAGATGGGGAGAGGGTAGGGGAGAAAGGAGGCCGTGGGTTTGTCAGGGACTTCTCTTGTTGGGCAGCCATCATCACCTCTATCCTCCTTCTCTCCCACAAGAAAGATCATGTTTATCTGACAACTTTGCACTGTATCCACGGGGCCTGTTGAAAGTTTATATTTGCATAGTACCTCTGAATGTGTGGTTTCTATTGTGCTCACCTTCATATTTTGAGGATCCAGGCTTGTTAAATCCTGTTTTATGAAAAACTGTTTAGCATCCATGCCTGACTTATTTCCAAGCCCTAGGAGCAAAAGTAGTGTAGCAGGAATGAAAAATCAACTGCTTGTTTTAGCTTGTTGTTTCCCCTCCTTCTCTGTTTTAGGAATATTTTCTGGTGTAGTTTTGTTTTGGCTCAGAGATTTTTATGGGATGGAAAGGAGAAGCAGCACCTCCTTCCTCCCTCCCTCTCTTCCTCCCTCCTTCCCTCCTTCAGAAAAGAGTTGATGATTTAAGAATGAATGTCCTTTCAGAAGGGAAATAGAAAGGGCTTTCAGGTCCTGGAGAAATCGAAGTGGAGGCTTCTCCCCAAACTGATGAGAAAGGTTTGGGGTCTCACATGAGTTGGAGTAACTGCTCTCCTTCAGGGCAATGGCTGAGAAAATGGGACGACCTCGGAAAAATGGCACCTAAAGAAAGAGAGACATTTGGCCTGAGGCCTGCCAGTCCGGGAGAAGATCCCTAATAGCCCATTCATGGCAAGGAGACCGGGGCTTCTGCCTTTGCAGGACCACTGTGGCTTTGGAGGATGAGGATGTTCACCCAGTCTCTTCCTGCCTTTTCTGCACTTCATGTGGGAGCCCATTGACGCTGATGCCACCTAGGAAGGGAAGGGGTGCTCATATGACTTAGAGGAAAATGCAGGCTTGGTGCCATATTCAGTTGATTAAAAAGCAATAAAATGGCAATATTTCTAGAACACCTGAGCTTGTGGACTGAGACTCATATAGGCTACACTAGAATTAATTCGTGGCTAATTGATCTGAGGGGAAAATATTGATCTTTCACAGCGAAGGGAGTCATTGACTTCACTCTCCAGCTGTCCTTTTCCTTCCATATCTAACTTACTCTCTCATCTCTGGAAGGAGCACGGGTCTAGGAATCAGGACTTGGAATCCAAACCTTGGCCTTGGATAAGCACTTAACTCCTGAATATGTAAACTCATGATGTGCCCGAGAGGCCCCCATTGGTGGGGGCTGAGGATGGGGAGCAGGTTGTGGGGAATGTGTTGTGTGAAGAATGCTGGACTGGCTCTGAGGATCACAATTTTTATGATCTTTGGTGAATTATTTAATTTTTTCCTGCCCCAGTTTCCTAAACTGGAAAATATTCATCATTTTTTTTATGAGAACAAAATGCAATGGTATATGTGGGAATGCTTTATAAATTATAAAGTGCTACACAACTTTAAGGACTTACTAACAATTAATCAACAAAAATTTTGAGAGCCTGAAGTATGGTGGTTGGGTCTGTATGAAAAATGGAGAGGAGCCCATCAAAACTTCAGGTCTCAGTGAACTTGCAGATGAATTCAGATGAGAATAAGTGTCTCATATGTGAAAGGGAACTTTTTATTTTATTTTACTTTTTAAAAAAGATTTTATTTATTTACTTGACAGAGAGGGATACAGTGAGAGAGGGAACACAGCAGGAGGAGTGGGAGGGGGAGAAGCAGGCTTCAGCAGGAAGCCTGATGTGGGGCTCGATCCCAGGACCCCAGGATGATGGCCCAAGCCAAAGGCAGCCTTTTAATGACTGAGCCACCCAGACACCCCAGAGGGAAGTTTTAAAAAAGATTTATTGGGGGGCACCTGGGTGGCTCAGTGGGTTAAAGCCTCTGCCTTCGGCTCAGGTCATGATCTCAGGGTCCTGGGATCGAGCCCCACATCGGGCTCTCTGCTCAGCGGGGAGCCTGCTTCCTCCTCTCTCTGCCTGCCTCTCTGCCTACTTGCGATCTCTATCTGTCAAATAAATAAATAAAATCTTTAAAAAAAAAAGATTTATTGGGGCAGGATAAGACTAGGGCCAGAGTTTTATATGTTATTAAAAAATTATGAAATTAGGGTGCCTGGGTGGCTCAGTGGGTTAAAGCCGCTGCCTTCGGCTCAGGTCATGATCCCAGGGTCCTGGGATCGAGCCCCGCATCGGGCTCTCTGCTCAGCAGGGAGCCTGCTTCTCTTCTTCTCTCTCTGCCTGCCTCTATGCCTACTTGTGATCTCTGTCTGTCAAATAAATAAATAAAATCTTTAAAAAAAATTATGAAATTAAAGCAAATAAAAACAATTATTTACCAAGTCTCCTAATGTCTACCAAAACAAACCCAGATATATCTTCCCAGATATATTTCTTAATTTTTACTTTTTTCCTGGAACTTTGTATATCATAGCAGTAGACAATTCCCATCCTAATTAGAGAATTCAGATAAACTTCTCTGGGTGAGAATCTTCATATTGGTTAAATCCAAGATCACTGAGGATTCTTCTTCTTCTTTTTTTTTTTTAATTTCATGGAAGTGGCTTATTTCTAAGCAGTGTGTGTTTTTAAATTATTTATTTATTTATTTTTAGAAAAGATGGGGAGTGGCCACGGTAGAGGGAGAGGGAGAATCCTCCAGCAGACTCCCTGCTGAGTGGGGATCCTGAGGCAGGGGCTCCATCTTGGGACACTGAGATCATGACCGGAGCCAAAATCAAGAGTCGGCCACTTAACTGACTGAGCCACCAAGACGTCCCAGCAGTGTGTGTTTTAATTAATTAGTTAACTAATTAATTAAACAATTTTATTTATTTATTTGACAGAGAGAGAGACACAGCGAGAGAGGGAACACAAGCAGGGGGAGTGGGAGAGGGAGAAGCAGGCTCCCTGATGAGCAGGGAGCCCCATGCGGGGCTCCATTCCAGGACCCTGGGATCATGACCTGAGCTGAAGGCAGATGCTTCACAATTGAGCCACCCAGGCACCCCAGCAGTGTGTGTTTTAAAAAGAAATGATAGTAAGTGCCAGGCATCATCACGCTTTACATAAATTAAGCTGTTGATATCTCTCTCACAATGGTCTTCTGAGTTAGGTGCCGTTATTGTCATCAGCATCCCCGTGGTATAGAGAGGAAACTGAGGCAGAAAAATGAAGAGCAAGCAGGGGGGCCGAACCTGAAGCTGCGTAGCCTGACTCCAGGGCCCTGCCCATAACCAGTACTCTGTGCTGCTACCCAAACAGAGTCATCCCTGATTTCTTAACCTTTGCTCACAATGACATTTATACACTGCTCAGTGTAGAATACCCAGAGTTCTCAGGGACAGTTCTTTCTGGAAACATTGTTTCATTTCATTTCAAGGGAGAATATCTATGACGGTCTCTTCACTGTAGGGACAGGCAGTGAAGGCGATATCCCAGGAATATCCAGGACTTTCCTTTGTGCTGAGGATTCTCCAGAGTGATAAAACTGGAATCCCAAGTCCCAAACTCATATATAAATGACAATTTGAAGAGGGGGTTAAAAAAAAAAAGGAAAAGCAAACAAAGAAGGAAACAACAGAATGAAGTCTTGAAAAGACAGAATGGAAAACAACATATGCTAGCTTTTTTTTTTTTTAACATGTCTCACTTGAATTCAGTGCATATCGTGAACATTTTTTTACTGAGGTATTTGAATTTCCAGAGATCTTTTTTTCCATTTGTATATCCTTTCATTTAAAAAAATTTTATGTCAGGTATTTGCATGTCCAGATACGTACCTTTAGGGCAAAAGTAGTTACTTACTTACCTAAAAATAAATCATTTGTGTAACAAAAATATTGAATAAAAAATATTACGTCTGTGAGCAGAGGAGTCTGTTCATGATTAATTTCTATTTGTTGAACAAACTCACATGGAACTATATATCATTTTGAAAAAATATGGAGGTCTATAGTAAAGCTGTCACATAAGCAACAATAATAAAATTTTACAGTTGTAATGATTGTGTGTTTTCTCTCTCCATTACAACCTACATACCTTTAAACATTCGGGGAATACTTTGAAGAATGAGGAAGAAGTTATACCCGGTGGTAATTCTGTTAAATTGCCAACACCTATTTGTGACCCTGAACAAAACATCGCCGTATTAGCTGGCGAGCTTAGATTAAGAAACTGGAGCTTGCTTAAGGAGAACTAGACTGACTCTCAGAAAATTTGGGTAGCCCGGCAGTAAAAATTTCCAGTGTAATTACTTCCTAAACACACATGTCAAAAGCCAATTTTACGTCCTTAATGATCTTCTTCCACCTTCCTCCCCTCCCCTTTTTCCTTACCTCTGTCCTTCCCTTCTTTCTCCCTTTCGCTTCTTCCTTTAGCACATGTTTATTGTCTGTTATATTGCAGTATTTGTACCAAACCCTCTGAGTGCAGCAAGGTAGATGTGGTTCCTTCCCTTTTGGGGCTTACATTCTAATCAAGGTCTCTCCAGTGATGTTTCCATTTTCTTCATTTTTACTGCCATTTCTCGTGAATAAACATGGCCTATTGTAACGAGACTTCTGACTGCCTTCCCGGATGTCAGCTTTCTCCCTCTATTCTGTTTAGCATATGCCCACCAAATAAATCTTTCTGGCATGTGACTTAGATGAATTTTCTATACAGCAAGGGCCATAATACTACCTATCCCCTATGGTTAAAGGGAACTTGCAGGTGATGACTTAGCACAGTGCGTTCCCATTAGATATTGGTCCATGTTGTTATTCCAGAGTCTCCATTGGCTTTCCTCTCCACTAGGAAAAGGTTAGCCTCTCATGCATCTCTTGCACTTCCCCAAGGCTTTGCTTAGGGCTTGGCATATGCCATGTTTGTGCAGTGCAGTTTGGTTTAGCACTTACAGTGTAGATAGGTTCAGGTCAGATTTTATAAAATAACTCAGTCCTTAAAGTGATGATCCTCCATGGATAACAGGGAGATACTGTTTATCTAGAACTCTGTTCAGTGTTTCAGATTCTGCTCTGTCAGCGTATGTTTGGGGTGTCCATATTTGGGTTATTGTTACTTCTACTGAGTTACGCTGTTAACTTTTACATGTCCAAAATAAAACTCATGGTGTCCCCTTCTAACTTCTCCGTCTTGCTCATCGTGCTACCCACAGAGGTAAATGGCACTGCTGAGCACCCACTTGCTGAGTCCAGAGACCCTGGAGTCATCCTTGACTTCTTTCTTTCTCTGCTGCCCCAGGGAGCTCCTAAATACAACCTAGATGTTCTAATTTCAAAATGTTTTCCTCTCCAGTCCCCTTTCTCCTACTCTGGTCCAAAGCATCATCTCTTCTGGCTGGGTTTCCACAGGAGCCTCCTACCTTGGTGCCTTGAGTCTACTTTTGCCTTCTGCAGTCTATTCCCACATGACAGTCAGAATGAATCTTCTGAAACATTAAATTATACCAAGAACCTGAGTCTTCTGCTGCCCCAGTGACTTCTCATCACCCTTAGAAGCAATGCAGATGCCTTGCAGAGGCCCTCCGTGACTTGGCTCGTGGCCATGTCTTTAGTTTTCTACCCCTTTCATCTCTTGCTTATAGCTTTCCAGCCACATTGACCTTTTTACTCTTCCTCTGACTCACTGTGCATGCTGTCTCCTAAGGGACTTAAACTCCTGAAGCTCCAGTTTCCTTTGTACAAAGGGAATATTTGTATAGTTGAGAGTTTCTGTCTCATGATGCTTGTAGAGATTATAGTGGATTAGGCTCATGAAGTGTGAGACACTGTGCTAGCATATAGTAATTTCTCAGTACGTTTTTACCATGATACCTCTTTTAATACTAGCCTCAGTTTTCCAGGTGTCCTAGATGTCCCACTGGCAAATAAAATTCAGTATTTCCAACCTGAACTAATGAGCACTTCCCCACAAACCAGTTCTTTTTCTTGGCATTCCTGTTTAGGTTAAGGCCATCATCATTTTTCTAGATCCCTGGTCAAACCTCTGTCCTCGCCGCTTTCTCTCTCACCCTTGCTCAGTTTCCACCTGTGACCAGTCACCAAGTTCTGTTGATTCTGTTTCTAAAAATCTTCATCAGGACGCCTGGGGTGGCTCAGTCAGTTAAGCATCAGCCTTCAGGTCAGGTCATGATCCCAGGGTCCTGGGATCGAGTCCCACTGAATAGGGAACCTGCTTCTCCCTCTGCCTGCTGCTCCCCCTGCTTGTGCTCATGCTCTCTCTCTCTTTCTCTCTCTGTCTCTGGAAAATAGATAAAATAAAAATGGGATGCTTGGGTGGCACAGTCAGTTGGGCCTCTGCTTTGGCTCAGGGCAAGATCCCAGAGTCCTGGAATTGAGTCCCACGTCCCGCTCTTTGCTCGGAGGGGAGTCTGCTTTTCCCTCTGCCTGCCCTACCTGCCACTCCCCCTGCTTGTGCTCTCTCTCTTCCTGACAAATAAATAAAAATCTTTAAGAAATAAAAAAATAAAATAAAATTTCCAGCCATCCCCCTCTTTTCTGTCTCAGTGCTACCACCCTAAACACTCATAGTAACTTCTTAACTGACCATTCTGCCTCTGGTTTCTTCTTTTTACCCTTCCTTTAGTTGTGTCAGTCTTCAGGTTGATTTCTAGGGTATTTAGAATTATTTGGTAGTTATCAAGTTGTGTTTGTGGGGACAAGACCAATGCAGGGTCCTCCTGTTCTTCCGCCATCTTCTCTCTGGTCTCTCCTTTCTAAATGATTCCACCCATCACTCCGAGATTCCTGTGGCCTGGCTTAGACTTGGCCATGCCATTCCTGGGCTCAAAAATCTTCAAAATCTTCCAGTCACCTACAGAAGAAAGGTTCTATAATGTGTCCTGTTATTTAGGGTCTGTGGATTTGTCAGGGCTCTTTAGAGAAACAGAACCACTAAGGGGTGTGGGGTGTGTGTGTGTGTGTGTGTATGGAGATGTATTATATGGGACTGGCTCACAGAGTGGTGGAGCCTGGCCAGTCTGAAATGTGCAGAGTGGGCTGCCAGGCTGCTGCTGGTGCAGTGCTAGCTGGGAGGGTGGCACGGTAGAGATCTGGGAGAGCTGAAAGGACTTCTGCTGTAGAACTTGGAAGAGCCAATGTTGCAGATGAAGTCTGAAGTCAGTGTACTGGAGAATTTTCTATTGCTCATGGGTGGCTGTTGTTGTTGTTGTTGTTGTTCTATTCAGGCCTTCAGTTGATTGGATGAGACACACCCAGCTTACAGAGGGCAGTCTGCTCTACTGAGTCTATCAGTTTAAATGTTAATCTCATTCCCAAACACTCTGACCGAAATACCCAGAATAAGGTTCAGCCAAGTATCTGGGTACCACAGGGCCCAGCCAAGTTGACATATAAAATTAAAAGCCAGTATCTTTTTTTTTGAATATTTATATTTTTATATATATATATATATTTAAATTAATTAATTAATTTATTTAAATAAACATATAATGTATTTTTATCCCCAGGGGTACAGGTCTGTGAATCGCCAGGTTTACACATTTCGCAGCACTCATCATAGCACATACCCTCCCCAATGTCCATTTCCCCACCACCCTCTCCCGTCCCCCCTCCCCCCAGCAACCCTCAGTCTGTTTTTTGAGATTGAGTCTTTTGTGGTTTGTCTCCCTCCCAATCCCATCTTCTTTCATTTTTTCTTTTCTTACCCCTCCAACACCCCCACATTGCATCTCCACTTCCTCATATCAGGGAGATCATATGATAGTTGTCTTTCTCCAATTGACTTATTCCGCTAAGCATAATACCCTCTAGTTCCATCCACGTCTCGTAAAAGCCAGTATCTTAACAAGCCCCTTTTGTATAGGCCCGCACATGCTCTTTACTTATGACTCCTACTTATTACCTCATGTTGAAGTTTATATCAGCAACACTCTGTTTCTTGTTTATTTTTTTTGTTTAAATAATAAGTAAAATATCATTAAAAGGATCATTGTTCATAGAGGAATTTAGAACACCTGTTGGCCTCTGTCCAGGAGAGGCTGCTGGGTATGAACTCCTCTCCGTAGTTACCAGAAAAACCCCTTGAAGCTCCAGACCCAATAGCAATCCAGCAAATGAAGAAAAAAATCTTTCATTTGTCAAACTGAACATGAACTATATACTACACCAAATAGCCCTGAATGATGGTTTTTTTTCTTCCCATTTTCCACTGACAACACCAAGCCTCAGGGAAACTGAGAGGGTTTAAGTAATTCTCCTGAAGATGTATTATGAAGGACTAATCTGGGTTCATCCTGGGAAATTAAAAAACAAAAGCAGACAAATAAGAAAATGAAGAAAAACAAACAAACAAAAACCCAAATCCTAACACCTTGATCTGTCCCCATCTCTAAGAGATTCTTATTTAAGAAGTAGGGCCTGGGGCCCGGCCTGCATTTCTAATGAACTCTGCTGGTGGTTCTCATATGTAGGCTACTCTTTGAGAAGCACTGACCAATGGAAATGAATTTGTGAACAGGAATAAATGGACTCACGGACACAGCACTGCTGTGGGTTAGTGTTCAGTTCTCTCCAAACTGGCCACTTGGTATTTCAGATAAATTGAAAGAAAAATTGAAAGATAAATTGAAAATTTAGTCAGCAGGTCTCACAGAAGAGTAGTTCAGTGCAACACAAGGAGCACGCTTCTTACATGGTTGCATATGGGATAGCTGACAGTCAGAGAGCTTGAAATCATTATAAAGGAATGCCCTGAGCTGAAGACCAGTTGAGTAGTGGACTTAATAGGGTTCCCTGGGCATGTCAGGATTCCATGTTTCTGCAGATAGATAATCTGATGTCAGCTCAGATCCTACCTGGAAGAGATCTGTTCACCGATGAAAATACAGCACATACAACCAGGACTCATTGTTTTCAGTTTAAGGAGAAAATAGCTCACCATGGTCCTGAATAAGTGGGAGGAGGTAGTTGAGTGAGATTTCTGGAGGATGGGTGCTATCACAATAATAAATTACAAACAATGACCTAAAATGAGTTTGAGCAAATTTATAATGAAAAGCTCTGGGTTTTCTGCCTATTATAACAGGGTCTTAATAAAAGGTCAGAACAGTAAATGCAGAACTGAGCCACATGGCAAGAAAACATTTACAGAACCCAGAAAAAGGAAGAGGCTAGAATGCCTAGGAGCAAAGATGTCCTGATTTCTTTTCACCAGTAACTAAACACTTTGAATCCCACACTTTGTGTGTGTGTATAAAATACGTATGTATGTTGAGTATAAATTAACTGCATTATAAATGCATACACACAAACACACACACATATATATGTAACATTTTAGAGTATAGTGTATTTTTCAGTTATTTCCATATAATCCATTTGTGGTCTTCATAAAATGCTGAGTTCAAGTCACTCCAGGTATTGCAACCGGAATGAATGGTATAAACATTAAAAATGTGACAGTACTAAAAATATATAAAGTGAAAGTGCCTTGTTAGTTATTGCTTCATTTCATTTAAAATGGTACAAAGAGAAACAGAATTGCAGAAAGTAGGTATTGCTTATCTCAAATAATGAAAACAAAAACCTGGAAGGGGACTATAAAACACAAAAGCAAACTTCAGAGTTTACCTACAACAGTGATGTAGATTATATCATAAATAATCATATTTCCCATTACAAGTTTCAAAGTGAATGTTACCTATTCCAAGTTACAAAATATAGCTTCAGCTTATTTAAAACAAAGGCAGGATGACAGATTCTACACGTGAGAATTTTCAGCAATACCATAGAATTCTAACACTGCTTTTTGCGTATCAGGGATTTTTTGGCAACAGAGAGCACCACCAAACAGGAGCATATTAAGGAATTCATCTGAAAACTGACTGCAGTTTTGCAAATGCCAAATGCATACTTAAGGTATTTGATGTTTCACAGAGCTCGTAAAAGGATTTTCTTTCCTTCCTTCCTCCCTCCTTTCCTTCTTTCTTTCTTTATCTCTCTCTCTCTCTAGTTTCTTCCATTCTATTCCTGCACTTGGCCAGCTCCTTGGAAATCAAAACTTGCCAGGCTGCATCATCTTTTGTTTGTCTTAATTTCCAGAAATGTTCTTCCTGCATTACTAGTTAATGCTATATAGTATTTTTTAAAATAGAAGGCAGATAAGAAATACTCATCTGAAGAATGAATCAGAACAATGGCAAAACTACAGTCAAAGATATCTTCTTTTATTTTATTCCATGCGTCTATCAAAAGGATTGAAATAATGTTTGTTCTTCTTTGAAGGTAATATATGTATTCTGCCAAGCCCAGGGCCTAGCATAGAGTCGACACACACTGGATAGTAGTAATTTTTAAAAATCCCCTTTAAGACTTAATTGGCAGAAAAAAAAATACTTGACTCTTCTAAGAAAACTTTCATTTTTTATAAAATGTAATATTAGAATTACAGACTCTTCCTTGTTTACCTATTTTATAGGTAAACAATTTTATGCAGAACTAAGTACCTCACTTCGATAATTATCTTATTCTAATACCTAACACATCTGTTTCTAGTTTTTTTTTTTTTTTTTTACAATTGTAAAAAATTAGCTGTCTCCTGTTATTTGGGTTTTAACATTTTGATCAGCTTCAGGATTTTTTAAATTTTAGTGTCAATTGTTTGAAGTATTTCAAATACTGCTCCTTCCCTCAGGGGTAGTGGTGGTGGATTGTACAGACATGGCCACGTTAAGACCTACACACCAGAAGGGAGGAGCTGCTTAAAGGGCAAGAAGAGCAGAAGGTGGAGCTGTCCCAGGGGAGGGCCGCCGGAGTGACAGGCGGCGAGGTTCCCAGCCCTCCAGGACCCTGATGTTCGCAAACCCCTCGCCAGGGTTCTCACCATCACCAACCAGACTCCGCAGGAGAACTGAGGACATTCTATGAGGGGAGGAAGTACAAGCCCCTGGATCTGCAGCCCCAGAAGACACATGCCAGGGTGCCGCCGGCTGAACAAGCAGGGAGGGAACCTGAAGATCAAGATGCCCCAGCAGCAGGAGCAGCCGTACCCCCTGCAGGAGTCCGTGGTCAAGGGCGGAACATCCGCATCCATAAAACACAAACGCACTGGGGGGAAACATTCAGATATCACAGGGAAAACAGTCCGATAACCTGTTTGTGCCCCCACTTAAGAAACAAAACAAAAAGCCAGTGTTTTACACAATTAAGAACTTTTTAAAAAAAGAATTCGAGAGACGCAAAAATATTAATTTATGTTATATTTTAACACATTTGAGTGTCATGCTATGTACGGTGGATGTGTGAACAGAATCTGACAGGCTTGTGGCCTGATCCTGTTACTGCTGCTTCCTGCTGGGCGGTCTTGGCAGTTAATCAGCCCCCCGTGCTGCTTTCCTTATCAGTAAAATTTACACAACTCCTATCATTCATAGTTGTAAGGATTTATAATAGTTTATGCAGCAAGCCTAAGACAAAGCCTGATATACATTCAATACTCCATTATTGGTGGCTGTTGAATTAATAATGAAACCAGTAATATATACCTTGGTTAACTTCAGAAGTATGCTGAACATGAGCCCCCGAATGACCTCCAGTAGATTGAATTGAGCAAAAAAGTTAACACTGGTGGCAAAACAGGTGGGTTCTTCCTTCCAAAGCAATTCTGGCTTGACTCGCATTCTCTCTGCGTGATGAAGCAGGGTGTGAAAATGGAGACTTGACCTTATTTTTTATAGCAAGTTATTACATATTGATTTTTGTTTATATCAAATAACAAAAGTAATAACACTAAGAAAATAACATTGTGTTACTTACATAGCTACACTTTTTTTTTTTTTTTTTTGGTAAGGAAGAGAGAAAAATACTTTAATCACTTCTAATAATCATGAGGGACATGTTTTTCAGGCTGTGGGGTTGTTTCCTGTAACACCCTGAAATAATCATTAACTTTTGCCAAAATCTGTCCTTGGTTAATTGCATGAGATTTCTGTTGATTACCTAAGGGGTGTGCTAAGATTCCAGAGGGCTGAATTTTGCTCATAATGTAGTACACAAATTGAATCTGGAAATTGTGCCTGTTGGAGAATAGATATACTGACTCAGATGGAGGATAGCATGACTCCTTGTAGAGCAGCTTTCTCATCTATTAAAGTTTCTGGTGTCATAGCCATAATTTTTTGTTTGTCTTGTTTTGTTTTTGCTTTGGAGGAAGGTGATAACATGAATCTCAATATGTCAAGGCCGTATAGATCTCATACAGCAATCAGACTTTGGTCTTCAACATTTGACAACTTTTTGTGCTGGTAAAGAGAATCGTGAGTTCACTGTGTATCAGTTTTGACCTTTTTTTTGCTTTCTGTAGGAAAATATAAAACCAAACAGACAACTTTACCCATCAGTTGGTCTTCATCTGTGAAAACAAAAATAAAGGAATAAAGGAACAACACCCATCATATGCACTACATAGACCCCTAGTAGCCAGAAGAGCAGGCCGCCTACTGCAGTGTAGCTGTAAAGTCTAGAGATGCATCATGTTTGACATGTAGTGACTGCACTTGACCTGCTGGGGGAGGGGTGCCCTGGAGTGGTTAAGGGACTGGCCGGTGATGTTGGCCAAAACTGCAATGGACTGTGTGGCTGTGTGAAGTGACGTGCATACTTCCCAGCCATGGAGGCCATGCTTGTCTTCGAATGTAGGCTAAAGGCACAGGTTTATTTAATAGATACTGAAGGTGCAAATCGTCTGAGACGATGCATTGCAGATGTGTGTGTGTGTATGTGTACACAGGAATGGATGGCAGTGCTGCATTAATGCACTTGATTACCATTTTGTACATTGCAGTGAAATAGACATTGCTAATGAAGGGAAATTCTTTGAACTTCCAGGTATGTCATTGAGCACCCGATGTATTTTAATCCCATATCACCAAATAGGTATATTTGCTGTTTTTTTTTCCAAAATGTATAGTCACCCTATAGCTTTCTGGTCCCTGAGTAGCACAGTGACTCAGGTGCCCAAACGTCCTCATTTGTCTGGGCCTGAGGAGTTTCTCAGGATTAGGACTTACAGTTTAAAATTAGGAAAGTTCCTAAAAAGCTGGGCCAGTGGGTCACCCTAACAGTAACAAACCAAGATGTGAAGAAGTTGGTCAATATGTGCTAGTACAGAAAGTGTGAAATCAACCTAATGCTAATTTCTAATGATAATTCACACAACAGAGTAATAGCCATGTTCTTCACCCGTGTTTGCTCTGGATCTCAGGAGTATTTTCATAGCTATCTCCTGTATCATGTTTGTAACATAGGACAGTGGGCAATAACTGCCAACCAGGAATTCATGGACCAGCTCAGCTACCCGCATCATGTCCCAGCATGGAGCCAGAGAGCTGTGGTGTATGAACAAAATCAGAATCAATCAAGTCTTAAGGATTTTTTCAAAAGATTTTTACTTATTTATTTGAGACAGAGCAACACAAGGGGTGGGGAAGGGGAGAGGGAGAGGGAGAAGCAGACTCCCTGTTGAGCAAGGAGCCCCACCTGGGGCTTGATCCCAGGATCCTGAGATCATGACTGAGCTGAAGACAGATACTGAACCACACAGGCACCCCTATTCTGCGAGGGTTTGTAAACCTTTTCCTCAGATTTAGAGGAACCTTTGTAGGAAATATTAAACTTCCAGGGTGGGCTGGAAGAAAGGGAGATATAATTCACTGCAAAGAATCCTCCTGGCTTTGTGACTATGTCCTGTCTCTTTCCTGCAGTTGTCTTAGTGAGCCCCAGAGAATCATAAGGGAAAGAGCATAGAGCTCTGGAGTTAGGCAGGAAAGGAATCCTATCTTTACAACTTCTTGGCTATGTAACCTTGATCAATTTACTTAACCTCTCTGAACTTATGTGGCTTCATCTCTGAAATGAGAGACTAAATCTTTAGTCTAGATCAGCTTTCTTTGTTACATACTCTCAGAGCATTATATTCCTTTTCATTAGAGCCCAGAGCTTAGTATTGAACAGTTGCTCAGTGTCAGTCTCCCTGTGAACTCTGTGAGAGGAGGGGTCATCTCCCTTTCACATTACCTGTATTGCCATAGTGGGCACTCAGATGCCGTTTTTTTTTTGTTGTTGTTGTTGAATGGAGGAATGACAATTTTTTTTTTTTTTTTTTTTGGTGAGGATTGCAAGAGATAACTTATGTATAAGGTTCTTAGAACCTTCTTTTCTTTCTGTCTGCCCCCAAAATACCACCCAAATGCCTAAGGTTCTGGTCTTGCTTTCATATTTGTAGAAGTTGTTTTAGTTAATAGATCTTTTGGGGGGCGCCTGGGTGGCTTAGTCGTTAAGTGTCTGCCTTCGGCTCAGGTCATGATCTCAGGGTCCTGGGATCGATCCCCACATCGGGCTCCCTGCTCAGCCGGGAGCCTGCTTCTCCGTCTTCCACCTGCCCTGCTTGTGTTCCCTCTCTTGCTCTCTCTCTCTCTCTCTGTCAAATAAATAAAATCTTAAAAAAATAGATATTTTGTAAATATGTAGAGAAACTGAAAACCCAGAGATCAGATGGCATATCTGCGTGTTCATCAGATCTGCATTTTTGGCTGAAATGTGAATTTGAATCCAGTTATTTTGGGGTAATATATATGCAAACTTAGATTCTGGCCAAGGAATTGTGGCCATGGAGAACTGGTGGTTTATTTCCTTGTGACTAGGGGTCTCTAGTTCTGTGATGAGGATGAACTGACTACCAGCGATTTAGCGGAATTGCATACATTTTCAAATTATTTGTTTGTGCCGATTTTGAGCCCAGTTATTATATCCTAGACAAGAATTGTGTCTGAGCGAGCAGTGAAAAGTGAGGACTGGCGGGAAGTTTATTTCATTTTATCCAATCAACTCAATATTTCAGCTGTATGTGATTTTCTGTCCAAATGATGTAGTTGATTGCTTCAATTTTTTACTTCCTTCTGCATGTCTAGACACATCATTAGAACTGACAAAGAAGACAGAGAATTTAAGTGGCATGCCCATCTCCACAGCACCAGGCCTTAAGAGAAGGATAATCCCAGGGATTTGTTCCTTTCTAAAACAATTCATATAAACTAGGCCATACTGTTCCTTGGTATAAGGAGTCCTGTTCAGCTCACCACAAAGTTAATTTGGTACTGATAATGCCAAATACAGTTATATCCTGTTTCTGCCAGTGGGCTTAAATCCCAATAGCCTTTTAAGGAGTCCTTTAATTTTTGTGTGTGTTTTTAAATAGTTATCTGTCTGTAACCATCCAAACTTTTTAATGGTTTTTCTAAGTGATCCCTAGAAAACCCACAGTGGATGGTGGACCCTCAGTCGTCGTCTTCAGGATAGGCTTATTGCTGTTGACATTTTCTTGCTTCTCCATATACTCTGCTCTTCATGAATAGATTATTCTCAGTGATGCTTTTTTAAAGGTTGGAAGTAATGAGGAAATTAAAAACATGCAAACCAAACAAATAAGAAAACTTTGTGAATAATTATTTTATTTGAGAGCCTCGTGAGAATGCAAAATATGGTTGTCACTGATACAAGAATACTTGCGTTTTGCCACAGATGCCATTTTAATTTTTCCACGGTTGATACTGAAGGGAAGGGAGAATCTCTTCCTCTACCCGTTTTCGGTTTTGTAGCTGGGGCCGTGTAAGTCAGATTGGTGAAAGGCAGATTGACAGGAGAAAACAAACAGATGTTTATTAACATGTGCTGCATGTATCACATGGGAGTACTAGAGATGAGTAACTCAGAGGTTTGGTTAGCATTTTAGCAAAGAAATAGTAAATTTTTAGTGAAGTGACAGGACAAAGGGAAGAGAACCTTGAGTCTAGGGGCTACAAATTGTGGGAAGGCCAATATATGGGGAACTAATGGAAGGTAAGGTCTAGTTAGTGAAGTCTATTAGGCAGATTCCTCTGGTGCCATCTCTAGTTGATAAGAGTCCAGAGTTGTCTCTGCTGAGCAACTTCTGTCCTTCCTGGTAGAGAAGGGGGGAGGGGCACCTTTGTCAGTTTATGTCCTGTTGTAGGCAAATAGGGGGACGGCAGGGAGCTTTCCTGCTTTTCCTGCTTTTCCTCAGTTGCCTTCAGCGCAGAATAATTCTTATGCTAGAGTGCTACATTTTGGAATGGCGTATTCTTCTACCGTGCAATGTCATTGACCTCTTCTTGTGCTGCTTTTATGCATGTGTGTTTGTTTGAAACTGTAAGATGAAATTGACAGAATTAAGGGCATATATGATAATCTCTCTGTAGCACTCATTGTTATATTCAGGGTTCAAAATTAAACATGTTTACTTTGTAGAGAACTATTATATGATGTGAAAACTAACTTCAAGTGACTTTTTTAAAATAGGAAAGCATACCAAGATCACCTCTTCTATTCACTGTATCAATTCATTCTTATAGTTTAGGACTAAATTTAAGAATAGTTTGGCAAGGGCACCTGTGTGGCTCAGTTGTTAAGTATCTGATTCTTGTTTTCTGCTCAGGTCATGATTTTGGGGTCCTGGGATTGAGCCCCATGTGGAGCCCCACCTCAGGACCCATGCGCAGCATGAAGTCTGCTTATCCTTCTCCCTCTGCTCTTCCCCCCGCAACCCCCCATGACTGAATGAACGAATGATGAATGAATGAATGAATGAATATCTTTAAAAATAGTTTGGCAAATAAAATTTCTAGAATAAAAGCCTGGAAACATTCAACTCCCCCATGTCCAACATTTTATAAACTACATGGAAGGACGTATTATGACATATTTACCCAGTGTTTTCCAACAGAATTTGTTCTTTCCTTCAGAAACATTTACTGCGTACCTCCTATTCTTCAGGTACTGGTGCTGCACTGCCAGTTTTAGGAATGGGAACCGAACAAGACCTTGCCCTAGCCCTGGGGAAGCTTACCATGAGTCATTCTTACACAATGTGATGAACGCTTTGATAAAGACAAGTCCAGTGTTGCCCACTAGTTCCCTTAGAGGTAGATTCTTTGTCAAAGTAATGACTAGTGGGACGAGTTAAACTATGATCTTTGAGGTTAATCATGGCAGTGGGATAAGTGGGATCTTGAAGGCGTGTGATAGGAAGGATATAGGATGAGAGGCCACAGCCTTTGTAATCTGAAATCTTTTTAAGAGGATACTTTCCTGAGTTCTGGGAGGTACTTAGAACCATGATAGAGAGGAGTTATGATGTGGACTTTATGAAAAATCAAAAACAGACTTCTGGATCCCTTGCCAGGTCTTCTAGTGTTCCTTTATTACTCTGTCCTACACTTACCCATGATGTTTTCCTGTGCATAGGAATTAATTTGTATTCCGACACTTATAAGATTTATATGAAAACAAAAAAGTGAAGACTGCTTGCATTGTTCGTTGCAGGAGCATGTATGTTGTAAGTGTCCCTGTGTTGCAGCCCATCTGTCCTTCATTCTTCATCAGTGTTTTTAAGCACGTGGGTAGCTTTATCACAGGAGAGTTTCTGATTAACTCTGAAGTCTATATAGTCCTGTTGTCAAATATGATGGTTCAGAACTTCTGAGTTTGTCAAATTTCTGTCATCTAATGAAATCAGGTGATTTTTCCTCTTCTATAACCCCCTTATTAATTTCTCGGTAATGTATCCAGGTATATACATTTGAGCTAATTTTGGGAGAGAGAGGAAAATATTAGAAAACTGAAATGGCAATGAAACTTGAAAGGTTGAAATCTGAAGAAGAAAATACCTTCTTCACAAGCTGTAGACACAGAGGAATAATGATTTCTTACTCTCTATCTTATTCATGAGAAGAAATCTATCAATTCTATAGGAGGAGGTATATAGGTAAGAGTTCTTGGAGAGTAACTTCTTCTAGGATGTTTTAAAGACAGTGGAATTGGTCAATACATAAATTTCTACTAATTTCCTTTTTGACTTTTTAAATTAATATTTATACTACTCTGACTGGGTTGGTGTATCTATGTTCTTATTGGGAAGACATGATGGCTTCTTAATGGACTTTTGGGATCTATTATTCCTTCCTCCATCATTGAAAATTAAGGGCGGCTGGGTGGCTTAGTTGGTTAAGCAACTGCCTTCGGCTCAGGTCATGATCCTGTAATACCGGGATCGAGTCCTGCATCAGGCTCCCAGCTCCCTGTGCTTTTCCCTCTGACCTTCTCCTTTCTCGTGCTCTCTTTCACTGTCTCTCTGTCAAATAAATAAATGAAAAATCTCAAAAAAAAAAAAAAGAAGAAAATTTATCTCATGTGTTTTGTGACTTGGAACGTGTTATCAGCTCCTCTAAGCTTCTGTTTCTTGGGGCACCCGACTGGCTCAGTTGGTTAAGTGTTTGACTCTTGATTTTGGCTCAGGTCAGATCTCAGGATTGTGAGATTGAGTCCATGCTGGGCTCCATTCTATGTGTGGAATCTGCTTAAGATTCTTTTTTCTCCCTCCCCACCCCATGCTTGTGTGTGTACACTCTCTCCCTCTCTCAAATAAACAAATAAATTTTTTTAAAACTTTTGTTTCTTCTTAAGCAAAATGAAGATAGTCATAGCTCCAACCATATAGGTCATGGTGAGGACTAACTAAGACAATGCTTGTAAGGTTCTAACTTAGCAAAAGCTCTGGCAGATGGTAAGCAATCCACAAATTCGAATTACTGTTTTCTTTTTTTTTGAATTATTTTTATTACTGTTAATTAAGGAGATACGCCTTTCATAATCAGCACGGCATGCATCTTTAATTTTTCTCACGTTGGCCAGGACTTGCATTTGTTGTCCATCTTTGGAATACTGACATACATTTATTTGTGTGTCTACTGATTAAGGTAAATGGACATATTCTGATGGGGGAAAAGATGCCAACAGACACTTCTTAAAGATAAATGCAGTGTGCTAACTTGTTGCCCTGGCAAAATTCTGACAGTAACATTCTTTATATGAGATCAGTGGAAGTGGCAGCACTTGCCCCTCTCCACAGAAACAATGTCCATTTTTTTATGTTCAGACTTATTTGATATAAAGATGACCATATGGGAGGGAGGTTTTCTATATATATCCTCCTATTCCTACTCTACCAAATGTTAAGGTGATACTTTGTGCTGGTTCAAACATTTTTTTCCTTCAAATTTGAAAGTTTGAATGTTTATAGTCTTACCATGAGAAGCCAGGCAAGTCAGGCTGCTCCTCCTGTCAGTGTCACATAGGTGGGTGTGGGTTATAGAACAGTGACTTGGGCAGCATTTTGAATGTTAATTATCCACAATAGCCAGAAGAAGATGGGGTCAAAAGATAAGGACAAAACCATATCTGAAGAAGTCTTCTAAGATCAAAACTAGTTATGGCAAACTGGTCATCAGTAAGGGGTGGGATGGTGGTGGGGCAAGTATGGGGAATTTTCCAGAGTTCTATGGCTACAAGAAAAATCATAAAGCAGAAATGAGGTGAGAGAGGTCAAGACATTGGTCATAAATAGGGATGGGTTGCCTGGAACTTTTTTCATTGGGTGTTGATTGCATAATGTATGTGTGTATCACTTAGGTCAGAGGCACAGGGTTTAAGGACTTCAGTAATAGATTTAAAGCATGTATTCAATTTTAAATCCTTTGAGTAATTACAGTTATTCATCCTAATTTAGAGATGAGGTTACAGACTTCAGTGTTTCTTGCTTTTGAAAATTTGCCATACAGGACATGATTTCTTGTGAATCCTCTCTTAAATACTCAGTTCTGTTTCTCATAATGGAAAGAACAGACTGGAAATGAGAAAGAGAACAAGAAGAAAGGAGGCATATAAATGAAAAATGTTTTAAATATGTGTGTTATAGAATGTATCATAGAAATGAAAAGTATGTATTGGAAGAACACCACCCAGATAGCTAAAGTCATTAGAATATCTTACATTTATAGTATTTCTGGGACCAGCAGGACAGGAATTATACATCTACTGCTTTAGTCAGGAGAAGGAGCTTGAAAAAACCCAGGACCTTTCAACATATGTAGAATTTTGAAATTTAAAATTGATAGAGATTAAAAAGAGTTTCTTTCCCAATTAGTTTTGACTTTAGTTCAATACACATGAATGGAACGCTTATAGTTTCACATGATATGACATCCTGGGCTTTGTTTTCTGCTGTGGTGCAAAAGAGCAAAGATCAAGTTGTAAAAATCTCAGCCCTTGCCCCATCTAGTCATGTTGTTGCTCCTGAAACTTGTCAACATGAAGCATGTCTATGTTATAGCTAATGGTTATTTTTTTTTTTTTAAAGATTTTATTTATTTGACAGAGAGAGAGACAGCGAGAGAGGGAACCCAAACAGGGGG
The DNA here is from genome assembly GCF_963455335.1 of Martes martes. Lineage (NCBI taxonomy): Eukaryota > Metazoa > Chordata > Mammalia > Carnivora > Mustelidae > Martes > Martes martes. The sequence goes on along the minus strand of NC_137901.1, from coordinate 20,525,364 downwards.
AGTGGGAGAGGGAGAAGCAGGCTCCCTGCCGAGCAAAGAGCCTGGTGTAGGGCTCCATCCCAGGACCCTGAGATCATGACCCGAGCCAAAGGCAGACACTTAATGCCTGAGCCACCCAGATGCTGAGTCAAAGATTATGCACATAAAAAAAGACTTTTGATAGATAATTTCAAGTGATTTTTCAGAAAACTTGTACCAATTTATATTCACACCAACACCTTCTCTGTGCCAGTCCCTATACTCTAGGAAACCCCAGTTCAACTCTTGATATCTTAGGATATCAGTCCTTTGTCTACCTTATATGTTTGGAAATACTTTTCTAGTGTTTTAACCTCCATCGCTCTCCAATTAGACTGTAAATCCTTGATATTTACTTAAATTTCATAGGGTACTCATGGTTTGAAAAGAGGTTAAAATTGTCCTCTTACTTTGACCCAAAATAAGTAGGAGGCTGTGCTATTATTGGTACTTACAAATACGGTTACTTAATTTCAGATACTCAAATTCCATCTGGTTGGTTGGCTGGACCATTCATTCATTCATTCATTTCATCAGGCATTTATTGAGTACCCTAAAGGTTTTCTACTTGTTAGATATGTATAGTTAAGTTAAACATGATTCTAACTCTGAGGAAGCTGATAGACAAATAAACACATAATTATATTTTAATATACAGCATGAAAGTGTTATGATATCAGAATGCACAGAATAGTTTTGCTAACACAGGGTAAGGAAGCCTTTAATGACATAGGATGCTCCAGGAAGGCACTTGGGCCATTTTGAAAATTTAATAGGTATTTGGTGGATATAGGCATCAAAGGGCATTCTCTATAGAAGGAACAGTATGAGTGAAGGTGCAGAGACAAGATACACATTGAAATATTTGGGAAATATTTTTGTGTTCATTGCTTTTGTTTGTCTGGATCAAAAAGTGTTGGAGAATGGTGAGAGGGAAGCTAGAGATGAAGTTGGGGCCAGGATACAATGGGGCTTTTGTGGACTTAATTAAGAACGTTGAATTTTACCTTGAAAATTGTGGGGGGAAAGAGGGAAAAGAACAGAATTGTAGAAGGAACAGTGGGGACTTTACCTGCAGTGTTTTTGTGGGTTTTCCAGAAATTTTAGAATTAGAGGAGAATTGTGAAAAAGAGAGTCTCTGCATGCCTTTTTAACTAGCTTTGCTTAAATAACACCTAACCATAGAACATTTATCTAAACTAAGAAATTTACCTTGGTACAATCCTATTGATTAAAGAACAGAACTTCATATGATTTCACCAGTTTTTCTAACATTTCTTGTCTCAGAATACAGTCTGGGATTCTCCATGTCTTCAGCTGTTACGTTACCTTAGTCTATGATAGTTCCTCAGTCTTTCCTTGTCTCTCATGACCTTCATATTTTGGAGGACTACTGGTCAATTATTTTTTAGAATGTTCCTCAGTTTGAATTTGTCTGTTGTTTTTTTCATGAGTAGATTGAGGTTTTGCATTACTGGGAAGGCTTAACTCAGAAGTGACATTCTCTATCACATCAGGGTGTACATTGATTTTTTTTTTAAACTGCTATCTGGTGATATTAACCTTAATCAGTTGGCTAAAGCAGTGCCTGCGAGAATTTCTTACCATAAATTAATCTTTTGCCTTTGTAATTGCTGTATTTTTTGGGAGTGTCAACTAGAAATCTGGAAGAAAAACTTCTTGGATATTTGGATAAATCTAAGAAATGATACCACTATTATTATTATAAAGAGAATATGTTTTCTGAGCTGGTAGTTTCCATCTCATTAAAGCTCGAGACTTTCTTGACAGATCAGTAGTAATTCAGACATTATTGCTCTTTGAAGACTAATCCAGCCTCATCTCATCTTCGGCGGACATTGTGACATAACCCACATGCACTTACTGTATCGAAGGTCACCTTGATCTTTAACCCCCAGCCCAGTCTCCCCTCTTTTTCTCTCTTTCTCGAATGTCTCTTCCCCTCAGTCTGTACATTCATTTTTCTCAGGTCTTTCCCACATTAGAGAAAGTTATAAGCAAAAACCCCTCAAAAATCTCCTTTGACTTTGTGACTCTCTTTGTAGCAACCACCCTTTCTGCATACTTCTCAGTCAAACTTCCAGAATATGGAATTTATACTCTGTGTCCACTTTCTGTCACTAGCCCATCCGTGGCATTCTAGCTTTGTTCCATCAGATAATTAACACTATTCTTATTAGAGTCATCACAACCTTTCATTTGACACTTTTCAGTAATTACCTTATTTTACTTCCTGTGACATTTGACATTGTTGACCATAACCTCATTCCTGAAATGCTTTTGTCTTTCCTGGCTACACGGACAATAATACTGTCTCTGGGTTTTCTTGTGGACATCTGTCTGTGGACACCTGTCCGGACAGTCACTGCTTCTATTTTAATTATCCTGGAATTTATAGTCCTTTCTAAGGAGAATAGTATCTTGGTGTTTGATGTTATTTTATTTTGAAGAATTCAAAGATTTTTATCTTTCACTTTTATTTAGGTAAATATACATGAGAATATTCATATCTTACTTGATAATATATATTAACATTTCATAAAATAATGCAGTTAAAATTCTCTAAACTACTTAAATAATGGTCTTTAAACGTAAAGTTGTCTTTATATCATTAAGTAAGATCAGTGGATAGCTTTTCTACCTTTACCTCAAATTAATTGAATAAGCCTAGATTTTGTGATGTTAGACCATGTCGGCATGAAAATTCCAAGGATATTAGCAACAAAAAGATAATAAGAGCACACATAGCATTAATAACTGAGAAATTTTTGAAGTAATTTTTCAGGTACCTTGCTTAACCTTTTGTGAAGGTAAATTAAATTGGATGCAACTAGTTACAGGCTCCATATTTCAGAACACTTCATACATTATTTTACCATTATTTATTTGGTAAACTAATGGTTAAATTCCAGTTAATTGTCTTGGTTTTTCTTAGACAAAGAACATCCATATAAATAAAAGTACATTAAATGAAAGAACCACTGAAAAAACACACAACACTCAAGTATGTGTAAAGTTAAAATATGAAACAATATAGTTTTCTAAGATTTAAAAGTGATTTTAGTAAAAGATTAATAAGTGTCCACGTGAAGAAAAGAAAACATTTCTGGTTTTTGAGCTATTTGAAATTCAAAAGAATTGAAAATTATTTCAGGTTTAGTGTAGTCAAATCTTTGCACAGTTCTTTGCCTGGATAAAATGAGAACTATTAGTACACATAAAATTATGGAACAATTATTTGAATCACCCTTGAGTAAACAAAGTTTATTTAATGGGAAACTTTTTGTTTCCTTCCTTTTATTTTTTGCTGAAGGAGTGCCAGAAACCATTTAGGAGTATTCAGTGAAGTAAAATAAAAAATAAGCAAGAAGGGATAAAGAAACAGAGAGATAAGGAAACATGTCTGATCTTCAAAATGCAAATCCATTTGGAAAGTAGTATTTCTCATTTTGCCAAGCTTTTGTTGAGGTTCAAATAAGTAGCAGAAGAAAAGTCTTGTCTTGGCAAGAAGTGGCACTTGCCTTAGCAAAATTAAAACGTTGAGATCCCTTTATATACTTTCATACATAGTGCATTTTTTTAATTTAAAAACTTAAATTTAATTTTTTAGATAAAAATTGTATATATTTAAGTGTAAAATATGTTTTGCCATACAGATATTGATTACTATAGTCAAACTAATTTACATATCCATCTCCTCAACATAGTTACCATTTTCTTCCTGTGTGATGAGAGCACCTTTTAGCAATTTCCAGTATACAATACATTGTTACTAACTGTAGTCACCATGCTGTACCTTAGATCTCTAGAACTTACTATATAACTACAACTTTGTACCCTTTGACAAAAATCTCTCCATTTCTCCTACCTCTCTGCTTATGTGAATTTGACTTTTTTAGTTTCCATGTCTAAGTGAGATCATGCAGTATTTTTCTTTCTGTGTTTGGCTTATTTCACTTAGCTCAGTATTCTCAAGGTTCATCCATGTTGTCACAAATGTCATGATTTTCATTTTTATTATGGCTGAATAGTATTCCATTGCATGTATATACCACATTTTCTGTATCCATTCATCCACTGATGGACACCTAGTTTGTTCTTTTGTCTTGGCTGTGGTGAATTATGCTGCAGTGAACACAAGAGTGTATCTCTTTGAGGTGCTGATATCCTTTCTAGTGTTCAATACAACTGTTACTAAACATTTTTCAGAACTCTCTGTGGCAGGGGTGTCAGCCACCATTACTTGTTTGGCGGAGACTCAGAGGATACAGACTAGTAGGAAAGCATCATAGTGGAAAAAAGGAAAGGCTTTAGGTATGCCCTGATTGGAGACTGTTGGCTTGGGGAAGCTGGAGGTGGACCAGCTAGAAGCAGGTCATCTTATGTAGTTGGTTTGGGGAGCATATTCAGTTTTCTCTAGTTGGTCCTAAATTGGAAGAGGGGACAAAAATTATGAAAGCTATTAATCACTGACCAATATCCGACCATTCTGTGGTTTGTCTTTCCTGGCTAGTTGCTGCTGGAGGTTGTAGGTCAGAGCTCTGTTGTCACATATGGTCTGGCCATGGTCCAGTTGCAAAGTCAGTCTTTCAATTTAGTGTACCTCAAATATGTAGCAGTTTGAGAGCCTCATTTGATTTTGCCCCTAAATTTTATCACCAGTACCAGATATATGGTGGATGCTTAATAAATATTTGTGGGATGGTGAGGAATGGGAAGAGTAGAGGGCTGAAGTCCTATCTTTGCTATACCCCAAGACTGCCATCCATTGCAGTAGCCACTAGCCACACATAGCTTTTGAGCACGTGAAATGTAGCTCGTCTGAATTGGTGAAGAATAAACACCAAATGTCTAAGACCTCCTGTGAATAAAAGGATGTAAGTGATTTCATTATCAATTTTAAAAATACTTAATAAATGTTCAAATGATAATGTTTTGGATACATTAGCTTAAATAAATTACTTAATTTCATTGTGTCTTTTTTTTCCCCTTAAAATGTGGCTACTAGAAAATCTAAGATTACATATGTGGCTTGGATTATATTTCTATCAGCCAGTGCTGACCCAAGGTAACCTTTTCTTGTGTAAATTTCCTCTTCAATAAAATAAGGCAACTAATTTCTATAGCATGTTCCTTTTCCATTGCCTCAATATAAAGGTATTTGAAAAGGCTGGAAACAAATTTGTGTATTCATTTATTCATTCATCAAATGTTGTGTTTACTATGTCCCAGACAATAAGCTAGGGGTTGCTTTCTCTTGATGTTTGACAGTTTGGGGAGAGAGAGGCTTAAAAGGAGATTTGTTTGGTAGCCCTATAAAACTACTTGAACCCAAGAAAATTTCATGGGAAAATGCTCCTGCAACCTAATTCTCACAATTATGTATTGATAATGTTATAAATCACTTCTCTTAAAAAAAAGTAAAACCAACACCAAGAATATCTGAAAATTCACTTCAGGAAGATCTTTGTTTACACATTTCCATGAACCATTTCCTTCCCTCACTCCCTACTTACAAGCTGTATGACCTTGATAAACCCCTGAACCCTGTGGGAATCATAATCTCCTCCCCCCATAAATTGGGTGTACCCCATGAGATTGCTCTGAGGCTCAAACTAGATAATATGTGTGAAAAACCAATATAAATATGGAGGCTAATTATGTTTATTATTAGAAACAGTTATGGCCATTAGGTTAAAATGAGGGTATTAGGAGTTTGGGGACCCATGAAATAATTTTTAGCTTGTATAGATTCTAATAGAACTAGAAGAAGCCAAATACAGAAGCATAAATATGCAAAACATAATATATGATATTAAAATCTAACATTTCCTATGCTTCCAGATCATTTTTTAAAAATTCCTTCAGGATTGAAGTGAACCAATGGATAATAGCTCCAGGGAAGAAACCAGTTCAGGGCTGCATTTTTAAAATTAGAGGGATGGCCTAATATCTTTTTCTTTGTGGGAGTCAAAATGAAAAAAAAAATCAATGCTCCTTATTAACTCCAGTGGTGTTTTTGATAAATTTTGGTTATGTCTTTTTATGTAGCCATATAAAGATAATAAAATCCTTGGCTATAACACTAGATTACAAAAGGGTAGATATAAATGACTAGTCCAGAGCTATGTAAATTGAGTAGCCTCCTTCTAGATCTCCATGATCGAGTATGGTAGCGCCAAGCTGTGTAAGTCTACTGAACACTTGGTATGTGGCTGGTCTGAATTGTGATGTGTAGTACGTGTAAAGTAAACACTGTATTTTGAAGATTTAGTATGAAACAGAAGAATGCAAAATATTTCACGGTGATTTTTAAAAATTGACTACATATCAAAATATTTTCGGATATGTTGAATTAAGTAAAATCTATTAAACTAAATTTACTTTTGTTTTTTTTGAATATGGGTTCTAGAAAATTTGAGTTAGATTTAGATTTGGCTCACATTAAATATCTGTTGGAGAGCGCACCCAAAGAACGCCCCCCCCCCCCAGCCCCAGGACAGGGTGATTTAGAAGTTCAAAACCTTGTCTACATGGATTTTGGTATCCATTTCCTCTCCGCACATTCATTCTTCCTATTCCTTTCTTCCAGAAGGCATTAACTAAGCTGCCAAAGCAGAGATCTAAGTAAATTACTTGGAACTAAAGTTTCCAAACTTACTTTCTTCCTGTCCTTTAGGTTTTCTTTTTTTTTTTTTTTAATTTTTTTATTACTTATTTGACACAGAGAGAGATCACAAGTAGGCAGAGAGGCAGGCAGAGAGAGAGGGGGAAGCAGGCTTCCTGCTGAGCAGAGAGCCCGATGCGGGACTCGATCCCAGGACCCTGAGATCATGACCTGAGTCAAAGGCAGAGGCTTAACCCACTGAACCACTCAGGCGCCCCTGTCCTTTAGGTTTTCTAACTCTTTCTTTTTTCTCCCTGGTTGGAGAAGACATGAATTTTGGGCACAAATGACTTAGAGTTCCTGACAAAATTCCTTCAGTTAACAAATGGTTGGAAACTATAAGATGATTTCTCTTTGCCAGTCAATGGTGAAAGGTTTAGCTTGAGATGACCTGTCTGCTCATAATGTGCAACAAACATAATTTGTTAGTGTTTTTGTAGGGACTAATTTTTCTCTTCCATGAGATATTCCACTTACGTACCTTGTCTGACCACAAATCTACAGCAAGAAGGAAGGGCATTCCCATAAATAGATTTAAAGGCTTTTTATTCCCCTGTGCTCTCTTTCTACCCCTTTGCTAAGAAAAAACAATGAACGTCAAGAGAAGAGCAGAGACTTAGGAGGTCATGTTTAAAAGTCACCAGAAGGAAGAAAGATACTCAAGATTCTTTAGAATTCCTGAAAGTAAAATTCTTAGTTTACAGGATTTTGTGTATATCATGTGCCAGGAAAGGTGGTAGGCATTGACGACAGACAAAAATTACTTTCCTCATTTAACTTATATTCTAATGTGAAGACATAGGCAATAAATAAGGTGTTAAAGTGTAGTTTTCAAGAGGGCCATATATAGTGGCACCTGGATGGCTCAGTTAAGCATCTGCCTTCGGCTCAGGTCATGGTCTCAGGGTCCTGGGTCCTTGTTCAGCGGGGAGCCTGCTTCTCCCTCTCCCTCTGTCTGCCACTCTGCCTACTTGTGCTCTCTCTCTGTCAAATAAATAAATAAGATCTTTTAAAAAAGGGCCATATATAAAATGGGCATGTGTCAAAATTGTATTCAACTCATTAATTAATAAGGAAACAAGTAAGATGTTAAAAAATTTTTAAAGATTATTTGAGAAGTGAGGTATTTAGAACCAATATTAGGACAAGGTTACTAGATTAGATACAAAACTGGTTAATGTCCAAGGAGGACATAAACTATAAACTTTGGTTTTATGTGTTCTGCCAGACATCCACTGGATGTCATTTGCATCTTTACCAGACAGAGATCTTCAGGCTGACCTCTGCTTCTACAAAGTTTTAAAAAAGCATATACAGTAGAGAAGTAAAGCATTGCATTAAAATAACACCCCTAAGTCTTTTGGCTATTTCCAAGTTTTGGATAATTTTCTGAGATAAGTAGCTAAGTAAAATATATAATATTTTGGATAGTGTTAATTGCTTTAGGAAAAAATAAAGCAGATAAGCAGATGACTGGGTATGTGTATGTATGTGTTTGTGTGTTCAGTCTTATTTACTTATTTAATTATTATTATTATTTTTAAAGATTTTATTTATTTGAGGGGGGGAGAGAGAGAGAGAGCATGAGAGAAAGTGAGCATGAGCGGGGAGGGGAGAGGCAGAAGGGGCTTCGGACTCCCTGCTAAGCAGGGAGCCAGACAGAATGCTCAGTGCAGGGCTCCTCCCAGGACCCATGAGATCATGACCTGAGCTGAAGGCAGCTGCTTAACCAACTGAGCCACGTGGTTGCCCCATGTATTCAGTTTTAATTAGTAGGTCAGGGAAAATGTCTTCAAGAAATTGACCTTTGAATAAAGTGAAGGAAGTGAGAAAGTGAAAGGTATATGTGGTGGAAAAAGATGCCAAGTGGTGGTATAGTGGGTGCCCCATCCCTGAGACGGGAATGTGATTGGCATGATCTCAGAACATCAAGGAGGCCAATGTAGATGGAGTCCAATGATTGTCTAGGAAAAGGTGTAGGAGTTGTTATCAAAGAATTTATCATAGGTGATGGACCAGATCCCATAGAACCTTGTTGGTGATTACATTGTTTAAAATGGTCCCCAAGTGCATGCGGAAGTCTGCCTAGTGTTCTTAAGCTCAGGATAGCTGTCATACGCTTTATAGAGGAAATATATGTGTTAGATAAACTTTGTTTAGACATGACTTATAGTGCTGTTGGCCATAAGTTCGATGTTAGTAAATCAACAATACACAATACATAAGGTGTCTTTAAATAGAAACATACATAAAACAAGTTTATGTATTGGACATTTGATGAAAATATTGTGACTAAAGGCTTGCGGAAACCTAATCCATTATTTCTTCTGGAGCATTGGTTCAGTATTTGCTAATTCAGTGTTTGTGGTTACTTTATAGATTATAACTACTGCAAAAAACCAAAAACTGACTGTGTGCTGTTTATCTCCAGGACCCAAGGAATGTAAATCTCAATGTATGTTTATTTAGTGGAATAGTCAGTAGCTACTGGATATTTGCCAAGTCAATGAAACCGAGGGATGTGGGACAAGCTGCACAGCAGGGAAGAGGTCTGTTAGGCCCCGGCTCAGGGGTATGTCTGTTGGCCAGGGCTGTCACCACATATTGGGGAGGCCCCGGGTAACTAGCCAGGTGAGTCCTCCCAGTGTGGCACGGAGACATCTCTAGACACAGCCATGAACCCATGGTAGTAAGGGGGAAGTGACTTGAGCTGGGATCTGCTACATTTAAAGTGTAACTTCAGAGAATATCATTTTACCTCTTTCTATCTTAATTGTCTTACATACAAAATGGGGCAGCTGGGCGAGGCTGCTGCGTAAGGCCCAGTGAACTGAGACTGAGAGGAGAGGGAGCTGGCACTTCCTGGGCTGCAACAAAAGCTTACACTCCACATCATAGTCTTTCCATGATGCCCAAATGCAGAAATACAAATAACCCCAGACGTTTCAGTGTAGGAATTCTGCTTTCACCTGAACACAGACTGTCTCATTGATGGTTCTGCAGAACATGCGCTCTGATCGGACCTTCTGACGCAGAAGGGCCGGCTTCTGCAGCCCTCGTGGCAAGATCTGCGTGGTGCTTTCAGTCACATTCAGCTTGAAGTTTGTAGTTTAGGTCAAATGAAATATTTTCAGAGCTCAGTATGTATTCCCAAAACAGCAATAAATCACTCAGAAAGTTATGTGCTCATTTGCACATGGCTTCAAATTACTGATTTAGCCAGCTGAGGGCACGCATTATGGTTTTTCAGCATATGATTTTTTTATTTCTGGTGTTCTGATCATCCAGTAATTAGTGGATACAGATGAAATTACAAGCTGCTGCCATTGCCTCAAATGGTCAGGTTTTCAGGATGCCAACTCCCAGCTCCTCTGGAGTTGACATAAATATTATGGAAGCAAAAAATTATAGTCATTTGCAGGGAAATCATGTGTTTAATTGCCAAGCGAGGCAGAGGAAAAATAGCAGAAGCACACATCATGTATCAGTTAATGTGAGCGCATTATTGCATGTTGCAAAGGGGTCTAAAAGGACTTTTCAATAGCAAAATGAAAACAAAACTATTCTAAAAAATGCCATCTGTGAAGCCTCCAGATATGTCTGACTGGCTCATTTCCTTTCAAAAATAGTCCCTGCATTCCAAAAGCTGTTAATAATGAAGGGAAATAACCATGGACTAAAAATGGACCATGGCTGATGGAGTGGGACTTGATGTAAGGAGTTGCTGTTGAAATAAACATGGAGAGGCACATTCTGCAGACACATTTTGTGCAAATATTTCAGTGTTTGCTGCAGATGGCACTTTAACACAATGTAAGACTCCTCAACATAAGATCCGACCCACGGGTAGATTCTTACCAAACTCAGAATTTATTTTTAAATGTTTATTTCTCGATAAGTGTTATTTGCTAAAAAAATTGTTTCCCACCTTATTTCCCCCTTTTTATTTGGTGGACTTGTCATCATGGGAAAGATAGTTGGTAACCATGTAAAGTTTTATAGGAGGCCAAAAATTAATGTAACATAGAAATACCGTTATTATATTTCTGTATTGGATAGACAACCAGTGACAACAGAAAACGTAACCTAATACTCTGTGTTTTATTCCTCTTCTTAAATTACTAAATCGAATACTTCATTAAATTACTAAAAAGAATACTTTTATTCTAAAACCAAAAAGATAAAGCTCTTTTAGGCTCTTATCTCGGCTGAATGATCAGCATAGTATAGTGGTCAAGGTCAGAAACTCTGGAGTCAGATTTTCTGGTTTTAATTTCTGTTCTGTCACTTACCAACATGTGAACTTGGACAAGTGCTATACTTATATCATCTATAAAATAGAGATAAGACCAGTACCTATCTTGTAGGTGTTGAGAACTACATGAGCCAATATGCATGAGACAGTTATTAGTCTGTTCCCTGGCATATGTGACACACTCAAGAAATGTTAAGTTCTCACTATTACTTAAATAGCAGCTGGAAATTCTAGCATACAGCCAGCAGCTAAGTGGTGACATTTTTTGTTCTATAATGATGTTAGGTAAGGTGATGAAAAGAGCTCTTATATCCTGAGAGTCTATTACTGTTCTAAGCCCCCAGTTTTATCTAATATAATCTCACAATAAATGCAGGATGTAGGTATTATCATCCCATTTTGTAGATGAGGAAATTAAGGTTGATTAAGGATATCAATCATGCCTTTGGAAACAAAACAATAACTAGTATTTATTGAGTGATGGCTGTGTGCCAGGCACTGTTCAGTTTAAATTGTACTCTTTCTCTCTCAGTCCTCACAACAGTCTAGGTGGTAAATATCAACATCTTAATATCAGCATTCACATATGAAGGAACATAGGCACAGGGAGATTAAGGAACTTATTAAAAAAAACACATAACTAGAAAGTGTCAGAAATAAGATTTTATTCCATCAGTTTGACTCATAATCCCTGTTCTTAACTACTATGCCAAAAGAAAAAAACAAAGAATTCACAACCATATAAAAAAGAGTTATTATAATAAAAAGTAAATAAATGACAGAAATGTGGGCAAAGTATATAAACAGTTTACACTGGAAGAAATAACAAATGGCTAATGTCCATATGGTACTGCTATTGCCAATTTCTCTAAAAAAGACACAAATTTAAATTGCAGTGAGATATGCTTTCTTACCTACTGTATTTGCATGATATGAAAAGATTGATACCAGTGTTGGTATAGACTTGATGGAGGTCAGTTTAGTAGAACCTGTGAAAAATGGGAAAGGCATATACCTTTTGATCTTGCAATTCAACTTAACAGAGATCTAATTTAAAGAAATAGTCACACACACACACACACACACACACCCATATATATGAATACTTTACAAAGATATTCATTGTGTCATTTGTAACGGTGGAAAATTGAAAAAAAACTGAACTATATCAGCAGGGGAATGCTTTAATAAGTTATAGTTCTCCATACTGTTGAATATTATGTAACCAGTCAAAATACAGGAATGAAATAAATCTGTATGAAATGTTATATTATAAAGAAATCTGCAACCTTCTGTGCATGGCAAAAGCCAAGTTGTATTATGTATTTGGTATAAATAAATTCTTCAGTTAAATTTTGGGCGGGGGGAAGTCTATTCATTCACCTTCTCTATCTGTATGTTCATAGAAAACTCCTGGAATAAAATACATAAATATTTTTTAAGATTATTTATTTATTTATTTGATAGACAGAGATGACAAGTAGGCAGAGAGGCAGGCAGAGAGAGAGGAGGAAGCAGGCTCCCTGCTGAGCAGAGAGCCCAATGTGGTGCTCGATCCCAGGACCCTGGGATCATGACCTGAGCCGAAGGTGGAGGCTTTACTTTAACCCACTGAGCCACCCAGGCAACCCAAAATACGTAAATATTAACATAGTTATGTATCAGGAGTATTCATTAAAATTTATGAGAGAGATTTTAATTTTACTTTAACTCTTTGGTATTATTTAAATACATTATAATGAGCATGTCCCATTATAATGTAAATAGTGAAGCAAAAGTATAATGTAAAAATAAAGTAAAAAAGAAAAAGGGAAGTAAAAATTGTACCAAATGTAGATAGCTTGTAATGGCAGAACTATAATTCAAAGCAAGTCCTATGTGACTTCAGAGTTACTGGTGTTCTCCACTATTCCATTATTCAGGATAACATAAAGCATTACTGAACATTGCTACTGCTTTTCTGTGTATTATATACAATTACGCATAATTTGTTTTCCTAGAGACTTATGTATTACTTATGTATTACTCCTTATGTATATCAGGAAGGAGATGAGACTTTGTTTTCCCCTTACTTTCAATTTTAGATTCATATGAGATTTTTACCATGCAGTGGAATGGGGCAGGGTTACACTTTTAGATGAGGCCTGAAACAATTCTGCTTCTTTCTTATGTATACTCAGACGGTAAGTTTATAGATCATTAGTAAATACTTAAACCTATACATTACCTCAATTTATGAATGGTAATTGAGGTAATAATTCTCCCATTACTTCTTCTCAAAGATATTACTGGAGTAGTAACAGAATATTAAAATGGAAGTGTCAGCCAGGACTTTAAGATGAAGAATATTGGATGTTATGGGTTGAATTCTATCTTCCCTCAATTCATATGTTGCAGTCACTACCTCAGAATGTGATCTTATTTGAAACTAGGGTTGTTGCAGATGTAATTAGTTAAGATAAAATCATACTGGTGTAGGGTGAGCCTCTACTCTATCATGACTGATGTCCTTATTGAAAGGGGATATTTGCACGCGCGCGCACACACACACACGCACACAGTACACCATGTGAAAATGGAAGCAGAGACTTGGATGATGCCAAGCCAAGAACACTAAAGACTGCCAGCAAACTACTAAGAAGCCAGGGGAGGGGCATGGAATAGGTTTTTCCTCACATCACTCAGAAGGGACAAACCCTGCCAACATCTGATCTTAAACTTCTAGCCTCAACTGTAAGACAATAAATTTCTCTTGTTTAAGCCACTCAGTTTGTGGTAGTTTGTTATGGCTACTCTGCAAACAAGTACCTTGAATTTTAAAGTAAGTTGTGGGAGAAATCAGTCAGAGTGGAGATTCATTTATTGGATCTAGTGTCTGGTAGGTGGGAGGTCCCAGGAATGTGGGCAGGAGAATGTAGGCAGAACCCACGCTAATTGTCAGAGAGGGAAGGTGCCAGATTCCATTACATGCCAGGCCAAAATGTGTGAAGTACCAGTCAAGAATTTCTTTGCTCCTGTTGGCTTTTCTCCTCACAGGAGAGAGGGAGAGAAACAGCTGACTTCCTTCTGCCTCCACCTGCTGCAGCCCTCCTCCTCAGCCCGCCTTTCCTGGGGCGGGGGAAGGGGCGGGGGGAGAGGGGGAGGAAAGGATTTAACTTTGTATCACGGTTGGAGTTTGTACCACAGATATTCTGATTTCTGAAGTGTAACAGTATTTGGCATCTTAATGTGATTCTAGGACAATTTGTTAATTACTTAAGGGTAATAAAGAAGTCTTAAGACTGCTTGAGCTGTCAGGTAGGGGCAGAGAACTGTGTTCCCTCCAAGAAACGTTAAAAGGCAGAGAGGTGGTGTATATATATATACAATGCAATATTATTACTCAGCTATCAAAAAAATGAAATCTTGTCATTTGCAATGACATGGATGGAACTAGAGGGTATGATGCTAAGCAAGATAAGTCAATCAGAGAAAGAAAATTAGCATATGATTTCACTCATATGTGGAATTTAAGAAACAAAACAGAGGAGCATAGAGGAAGGGAAGGAAAAATAAAATAAGATGAAATTAGAGAGGAAGGCAAACCATAAGAGACTCTTAATCATAGGAAGCAAACTGAGGGTTGCTGGAGGGCAAGGGGCATGGGGGGATGGGGAACTGGGTGGTGGGTATTAAGGAGGGCACGTGATGCAGTGAGCACTGGGTGTTCTGTGCAGCTGATGAATCACTAAACCCCATCTCTGAAACTAATAATATAGTGTATGTTAATTAATTGATTTTAAATAAAATTAAAAAAATAAAAATAAAAGAGGGAAACAAAATGAGGTTACAATATGATGACATCTCACAGGTTGTGCTTACTCAAATACTAATTATCTCAGTATACAGATACTTTAAAATGAATATCCTTTAGTAGTTTTAGACCTCAAGATATATTATAATTAATATGATTAGAGTTCTAAATCAAGTAAAAAAACTTGTTAATCACTTATTCTTTGCTCAACTTCTTTTAGAATCTACCATGAACAATAAAAATATTTTGGGGGTAGCTTATACTTGGGTATCTATTATATGTCTAAGGTTTTAACAATTATACTTTATCACCCATGTTATACTTTATATACTTGGAAGTAGTTTTTGATTCTGGGGCAGGGAGAAAATGACATTTTAAATCTTTTCGGTAGAGGTAGTGGGAAAGGAGGTTATGTCTCCAAATAGCATTAAGTCTAAGGAAGTAAAAATCAGCAGGTCCGTTTTATTGGGGTCTCTCCAGTGTATGGATTGATTTCTGGTCCACATAAGCTGTTCATTTAATCCATACCTGTTCAGATCCTTTGTAATAATTGACATCCAATTAAATGCAGTCCTCTGTACATACAAAACTATAAATTCTAGGGTAAAATAACAAATACTACTGTTGCTTTCAACATATTCAGGACCTGAGTATGCACAAGAAATACAGAGAACGTTCTATGGGTATAAAACAACCTAAAACATGCCAGTAAATTTTTGAAGAAGTATTTAAATCTTCTGTATCCATATTATAGTCTGGTGTTTTTGTTTTTAATATTTGCAGTCTCTTACTGTTTCTATTCTTCTTCCCACTTAAGCAACAATTCATTAGTAGCACAGATGTAGTAGAATAAAAGTCATTACACAATTTTTTTTTCACACAAATGTTTAGCAGAGAGGTGGTGACAAGCTGCCTTTTGAAGTGGTCATAAATGCTAATTGCAGATTGTTCTAAGTTGGCATAGCTCACCTACTGCTATAGGACATTAAGTCTTAAAACAATGAAGAGCTTATGGCTTTATTTTATAATATAAGCATTAAGTATTAATGAGTGAAATAAAATGATTATCTGATTGAATAAAATTGTGTATTATTAACAAGTACAGGCTTTACAATCTTATATGCCTGGTGTAAATCCAGAGTTATCACTCATTCATCATGGAGGGAAGTACTTCATACTCTCTGGAGGAAATCCCCAGTATCCTTATCTACCACAATTTGGTAATAAAACCTCTTCAGTGCATTGTTACAAAAAGGAAATTAAATAATGTACACAAGACATTTAGTATAGTGCAAAGCATGTCATAAGTACTCAATAATGATAGCTATATTAGTAACGCATCCTAGTTATACAGAAAAAGTGGAAGTTTCCATACACTCAGTACTCTAAATATTGTTATATTTAATTGAAAAAAAAACTTAAATCAGCTGTGGTGTGACCCAGCCCTTCTCATGCAAACACACCCCCATATAAAGCCTTTAAAATTCCTGCCCTCTCATATCTCTTTCCCTGTTTAGGCATGTGCACTTACTTTAAAACTTGACCTGTGGAGTCCTTAGTAATCATAGAGGCAGATTTCATTTTTTTTTTTAAGATTTTATTTATTTATTTATTTGACAGGCAAAGATCACAAGTAGGCAGAGAGGTAGGCAGAGAGAGAGGAGGAAGCAGGCTCCCTGTTGAGCAGAGAGCCCGATGCGGGGCTTGATCCCAGGACCCTGGGATCATGACCCGAGCCGAAGGCAGAGGCAATAACCCACTGAGCCACCCAGGCGCCCCGAGGCAGATTTCATTTTACCTTGCTTTGCTGTATTACACTTTGCAGATCTTGCATTTTTTACAAAGTAAAGGTTTGTGGTAACCTTCGGTGGAGCAAATCTGCTGGCACCATTTTTCCAACAGCATTTGCTCACTTTGTGTCTGTGTGTCACATTTTGGTAATTCTGATGATATTTCAAACTTCATTATTATATTTGTTATGGTGATCTGTGATCAGTGATCTTAGATGTTCCTATTATAATTGTTTTGCGGCACCACGAATGGCACCCATATAAGATGGGAAACTTAGTCTATAAGTGTATTCTGACTGCTCCATCAACTAGTTGTTCCCACATCTCTCTCCCTCTCCTCAGGCCCTATTCCCTGAGACACGCCATTATTGAAATTAGGCCAGTTATTAACTCTACAATGGCTTCTAAGTGTTCAAGGAACAGGAGAGTCACACAGCTCTCACTTTCAGTCAAAAGCTGCAAATGATTAACCTTAGTGAGGAAGCATATTAAAAGTCAAGATGGGCCAGAAGCTAGGCTTTTTGCACCAGTTAGCCAAATTGTCAATGCAAAGGAAAAGTTCTTGAAGGAAATTAAAGTGCTCCTCCAAGAACACATGAATGATAAGAAAGTGAAATAGCCGTGTTGCTGATTTGGAGAAAGTTCACATAGTCTGAAGGGAT
Source organism: Martes martes (assembly GCF_963455335.1). Taxonomy (NCBI): domain Eukaryota; kingdom Metazoa; phylum Chordata; class Mammalia; order Carnivora; family Mustelidae; genus Martes; species Martes martes. Next base: position 20,508,158 of record NC_137901.1, on the reverse strand, counting down.
GATCAAACCAGCCACAACATTCCCTTAAGTCAAACCCTAATCCAGAAGAAGACCCTACTGCCTTTCAATTCTGTGAAGGCTGAGAGAGGTGAAGAAGCTGTAGAAGAAAAGTTGCTGTAGAGGTTGGTTCATGACGTTTAAGGAGAGAAGCTGTCTCGGTGCTGATGGAGAAGCTCCAGTAGATCTGGCCAAGGTCATTCATGAGGGTGGCTCCACTAAATAATAATTCATCCTCAAATCAAAGCAGCTATTGTTACCCACATTTTACCGATAAAGCCACAGCCTTAGATACCCAGAAATTTGTAAGCAAGATTAAGAGAAATCTACACCTACACACATTATAGTGAAACTACCAAAATTCAGAGATGGAGAGAATCTTAAAAGCAGAGAGAGAAAAAAGATGGGAAAATAATGACATTAAAGACAGACTAAAAGTAAGAGCTTTGGCCACCCACAGACCTTCTTGAAAGCAAATTCTAAAAGATTTTCCTCCAGGCAGAAGGAAGGTGACCTTGGAGGAAAAGGTTGAGTGCAAGAAGGAATGAAATATGAAAAGACTGGTAAATATACAACAAGTGTAAGTAAATATTGACTGTATAAAACAGTGATGATGATACACAGTGGGATTCAGAAATACCCCAACAAGATAGAATTGAAACACCAGGAGTTGGGGAAGGTAAGATTCACTGATTCTGATACTCTTGCCTCTTCTTGTAGAAAGGCAAGGGCTTGATGAAGCTTTGACTTTGAGAAGTTGTGAGTTCTAGGATGAATATAACAATTTTGCACTTGAGAGCAAAAATTGGAGTAATAGAAGTTGTTTAGACTTGCATATGAATATATGACACTACAAAGACAAACAAGGAAATAATTACTATAGAAACTAGAATAGTTGTTGTCTCCAGGCAGGAGATACCCTTGTGCTCTGGAAGGGATATGGAGGGTTCCTGGGATGTGGGTAAATTTTCATATCTCAACTTGGATGGTACTGAGGTGCATCTTAATTTTATCATTATTAATATGCAGAAAGAGTGCAGTTTTGTTAGTGTGTGCTATATATTTTTAAACAAATTATTTATAAAAGTTTTGGTAAGCAAACAAGTAAAGCCAAGGTGAACATAGGCATATACCAGAACCATTCTTGAGGTAGAGACAGGCAAGAAAAAAAATATTAAGGGAGTTGAAAACAGTTATCTCCATTTGGCAGCAAGTCTTTACTGAGTGTCTGTTGTGTGCTGGGAGCTGTCCTAGGACCTGAGATGCATTACTGAACAAAACCAATAAAGATCCCTGCCCTATGGATTCTGGGTGGGGGTGGGAGAAGACAGGGGCAGGGCAGACAGTAAACAGCAGACATTAAAAAAAACGGTAAATCACATTTTTCCTGTATTCTTTGTCCAATCACTGAATATAAGAGGAAAAGCATAGAGGTTTTTAATAGTTCAGGCACTACTAAGCTGGTTGTGAAGTGGGGCAGAATTGCTTTCAGTGCATTTTGAAAGAAATAATTTATACCTACCAGTTATGGATATGGTCAGAATTGCAGAGAATTATACCTGTATAATAATCACTTATGTACAATATGTGATTCTATGATTGGTATAAAGTTTATGACAAAAAAACATTATAGTAAGAGCAGGTATCAACCATAACCTCAGATTTCTGAAAGTGACTTCGAAATTTTATATTAGGAAGAATGTGGCAACAAAACAAAGGACATACAACAGAAACTGAAAAAATCACCAATATAAAGTTTTGATTCTCTTTAGTAAGAAGCAATTCTGAGCTGTAGCAGAAAAAAAAATCTTCTTAGTAACACAGAAAAACAAAGGAGAAAATGTGCCAGTAGAAGAGACACCACATTTCAGATATGTTTAGGAGGTTATCAGACTGATGGTGTGTGCTGGTAGGATTGGGATCCCCTGGGTCAGCTGGTGTCCTTTGGGGCGGAATGACTGTGGACTTGTTCTCAGCATCGTCCAGGCCTCTTGAGTACATCAGCCCTTGGTCACAGCTGAAGGCCTGTCCTGAATCTATCATCCAGCAAATTGTTAAAAGAGGGAATTCAGCCAAAACAAGATTTTCTCTATGTCTTTTACTGGAATAAAAACAGTTTAGGGGATAGAGAGGAAGCCAGAGCAGGGAGGTAGATCAAGCATGTCAGTAATTCCAGATCCAAAGGAAGACCGAGAATTCCACTCCAGGTTTTAGAACCTCCCTGTCCACTGAGACCTGGCCTGTTCCTACCTCTTAAATCTCTTTCTTCCACTGTGTGTGCTGTGTTCAAATATCACTCTATGTTGGAAATAGCTCTGGATGGTGTATCTTGTGTAAGTTGCATTTAGAACATGCTGGTCATAAACTGCAGTCTATCAGACAACCACATACCACATATGTACTTTTTGGATATAGATTGTGAAGATTTTAGGTCTTAATGACAATTGTTTTTTATGACTCTGAAGCTCTAGGATTTTAACTTTTGCCATAAACACAGAATAAGAAAATAGTCATTAATTGGAGCTTTTAGATATACAACTTAGGAGAAGATCTGATCCAGAAAATTGTTCATAAATGTATGGCCAAGTTTTATTTCCTTTCATTGTGATTAAATTTGTTTAGTGACTGGAAATGACAAATAAAGGAGAAATACTTGCTACAGGTAAATGTTGAACACAGACCGATGTACCTGACTGGCAAATTCACAACCAATCGATTTTGATTGCATAGGTTTTCCGTTTTCAAGAAGAAATTGTTGAACAAGAAAGAGACATGCAAACTCATGAATTTGAGGAATGAAAATAGTTACCGAACTTGGTTTTAGGAGTTTGAGATGCAGAATTCTGAAATTCACTCATGAATGTAATGCAAAACAGTTAATGTTTAAATCAGTTATAATTAGGACAAAATCATTTTTCTCAAACCAGTGTTTATTTAGGTGAAGAAAAATTGCAAACTGTACAACCACAATGCATGAATTGGTTGTTTCCCTATGGGTGATTGTAGATGTAAGCCTCAGTGGAAGAATGATTGCCCCTTTTCCCATAATCTCCATTCCACACTCCTATTAAAAGTCTCAACAGTGAGAAATTTCAGTTTTTCTTGATTACAATGTGCGGATTAAAGACGTAGACAGAAGGGCCACACTTCTGAGGCTGAAAAAGGCCTCATTTCTCAGTCCCTGGTGAATCTGTGGAACTGGTGGCTTTGGGTCCGTGCTTGCTGGTATCTTGCCGTGTTCTTGCCACTGCCATTGTGAATTTGGAGTTGAGTTTCCAAACATTTAAAAAAAAAAAAATCCTGAATCAAAACATCACAGCCGTAACACTTGCAGTATTCTCAGCCATTAAGATTCTAGAAGTGTGCACACCGTCTTTGGGGTGATCCGTGGTGGACGTTTTGAGGGCAGCTGACCTGCAGCCTGCGCGTCCCGGACCGCCTCCCGTGGAAGCCTGAGCCGGCCGCGTAGCTTTCTCCCTTTGTCTCATAACCATGTCCACCAACGAGAATGCTAATTCACCAGCTGCCTGCCTTAACAGATTCAAGAACAAGGGGAAAGACAGTACAGAAATGAGGCAGCGTCGAATAGAAGTTAATGTGGAGCTGAGGAAAGCTAAGAAGGATGACCAGATGCTGAAAAGGAGAAACGTAAGCTCGTTTCCCGATGATGCTACCTCTCCACTGCAGGAAAACCGCAACAACCAGGGCACTGTAAATTGGTCTGTTGATGACATTGTCAAGGGCATAAATAGCAACAATTTGGAAAGCCAGCTCCAGGCTACTCAAGCTGCTAGGAAACTGCTTTCTCGGGAAAAGCAGCTCCCAATAGACAACATAATCCGGGCTGGTTTGATTCCAAAATTTGTGTCCTTCTTGGGCAGAACTGATTGTAGTCCCATTCAGTTTGAATCTGCTTGGGCTCTCACTAACATTGCTTCCGGGACATCAGAACAGACCAAGGCTGTGGTAGATGGAGGCGCTGTCCCAGCATTCATTTCCCTGTTGGCATCTTCCCACGCCCACATCAGCGAACAGGCTGTGTGGGCTCTAGGAAACATTGCAGGTGACGGTTCCGTTTTTCGAGACTTGGTTATCAAGTATGGCGCAGTTGATCCGCTTCTGGCTCTCCTCGCGGTTCCTGATATGTCATCGTTAGCATGTGGCTACTTACGTAACCTTACTTGGACACTTTCAAACCTTTGTCGCAACAAGAACCCCGCACCCCCGCTAGATGCTGTCGAGCAGATTCTTCCTACCTTAGTTCGTCTCCTGCATCACGATGATCCAGAGGTCTTGGCAGATACCTGCTGGGCCATCTCCTACCTGACGGATGGTCCAAATGAACGGATTGAAATGGTCGTGAAAACAGGAGTTGTGCCCCAGCTTGTGAAGCTTCTAGGAGCTACTGAATTGCCCATTGTGACTCCTGCACTCAGAGCCATAGGAAATATTGTCACTGGGACAGATGAACAGACTCAGGTTGTAATAGATGCAGGAGCGCTTGCTGTCTTTCCCAGCCTGCTAACGAAGCCCAAAACTAATATTCAGAAGGAAGCCACATGGACAATGTCAAACATCACAGCTGGCCGCCAGGACCAGATACAGCAAGTTGTGAATCATGGATTAGTCCCATTCCTCGTTGGTGTTCTCTCTAAGGCAGACTTTAAGACACAAAAGGAAGCTGTCTGGGCTGTGACCAACTATACAAGTGGTGGGACAGTTGAACACATTGTATATCTCGTCCATTGTGGCATAATAGAACCATTGATGAACCTCTTAACTGCAAAGGATACCAAAATTATTCTGATCATTCTGGATGCCATTTCCAACATCTTTCAGGCTGCTGAGAAACTAGGTGAAACCGAGAAACTTAGTATAATGATTGAAGAATGTGGAGGTTTGGACAAAATCGAGGCTCTACAAAACCATGAAAATGAGTCTGTGTACAAAGCTTCATTAAACTTGATTGAGAAGTATTTCTCTGTAGAGGAAGAGGAAGATCAGAATGTTGTGCCAGAAACTACCTCTGAAGGCTATACGTTCCAGGTTCAGGATGGCCCTGCTGGGACCTTTAACTTTTAGCTTGTACAGCCGACGCAAAAAGTTGTTTGTGGTGTGCTCTGTTTGGTAGAAGTTTGTCTTACCGTTTCTCTACTTAGAACTCTTTTTAAATGTGTTTTGTTATTGTAGCACTTTTTACAACAAAACTCTACTTGACCAGTTCCAAACTGTACAAACTGTATGAAGTTCCTCCTCCCAGTGGGTTTCTTATTTCTATGTGGAATCTCCTCTCTTGCAGTGTCCTGTAAATAAAGATTAAATTACACCCTTTTCTTTACTTCAAAAAAAAAAAAAAAAAGATTCTAGAAGTGTATCTAGATCCAGCAAACTGTTCTAGAGAATTCAGAAAAAGAACTCCTCTGTAGAAACAAAGCTTAACTGGGGTCCATTTGGATTTGTCTCCACAAGAGCCTTCATCTCTTATCTGGGTTCTGGTTAGATTAAGAGCAAGTAAAGAAAGACCAATGAAGGCACTCTCAAATTCAGCAGTTCTCATCCTTGGACGTGCATTGAAATCACCTGGGATTTAAACCTGGGAGTTTAAAATGCATGGACTCCCTAAGTACCATCTCCAGAGATGCTTGTGTAACTGGGATGGGATACAGCCCCAACAAAGAAGTTTTAAAAGCTCTTCAGGTGATTTTAATAAGCAGCCAAGGATGAGAACCACTGCTGGCTTATAGGCTTAATGTAATTAAAACACAGTCTTCAGTATTTCCAAAGTTGACAAGTCGAGTTCCAAAGACATAGAAAACATGGTGCTGAAGTGTCTCCTTTTGATTCCTTCTTGGGCCCTCAGGTTTTCTAGGACCATATTAAGATCTTATTCCAAGGGCATTCATGCTCTTGGAGTTCACACCCCACCTCATATCAAACATATTAAAATGCAGCCACATCCCACATTAACTATAATTGATTCATGATTACATGAGTCATATTGTGCTAATTGTTAATATATTAATTTTTAAGTGTTAGTTGAAAATGTGGAAGTCATTTAGGGCCTTTGGGACCAGGTCTCGAACATTATTGTAGACTCCCGCAGTTTCCTGGCATTGATGGATAACAGAGTCAGAGCCCTTAGCACAACCCCCTGGAGGACAAGTGGAGAACAAAGAAATGACTCGTTTACCTGCCCTGCCTCAGTGCAGCACAGTGACTTTGCACCCTGCATCTGAATCTCTGAGCATATTCTGACTCAATCTCAGATGTTGGGCACATTTAAAGCCCCAGCTAGGTAAGCTATCAGACTTGGCTGCTGGGGAGTGTGGATGCAGATCTGAGCCTGGCCGTTGCCAGCTCACTTGCAGACAACAGAGTTACTTCTTTGCTGCAAAGCTGGCCTGGCAGCTACTTCCAGAACTCTCTAACATGCCTGAGCGGGAACAGTAACTCTCTCCCTTTGACTGCCAGCCAGTGGTGATAGAAGAGCTTCCCCTGTAATAACTGGAAGACACATCTCCCGGCAGCTGGCCCCGTTCAGTTGGCCAGGGCAGACCACTGGCCAAGAGAGCACTGTCTGAGGGTGTAGAGGGGTGGAGGGATTCCTTTGCCTGGGCCCTTGCTTGCTTCGACTCCCACCCTTAATTCTGGTGGGGCTGAGTAGTAATTCAGGAAGCAGCCCTTAGGTAAGGAGTTGGTGGCTTCCACAGAGAATTTATGAAAACCAAAGGCTTACAAACTATCATTGAGACTATTGGGAGTGAGATTATTCCTTCTCATGTAGTTCTATAGCTCAGTCCCCACAATTTTTGCCCCTTCATTCCTGTACGTAATCGTCACTTTAACCTACTTCCAATCATGGAAATATGCTGGAGAACAGACAGTTTACTAAAGAAGAAACCCCCAGTGTTAATAAGTGTATAAAGAGATATTCAAAATCATGACTAATCAGAGAAGAAAAAGTCAAATTAAAACAATATGAAGAGTTATAACAATATAAAGGGGTATAAATAACATAAAGAGATATAAAGAATTATACCGGAGATTCCCTGCCCTGAACATGCATTAGAATCACCTGGAAAGATTTTTTAAAAACTCAACATGCAAGCGGCACCCTGAGAGTTCCAATCTAAACTGTGTGGGTGGGACTTGAACATTGGTTTTATTTAAAAGTTCTCAAGGTGCTTCCCGAGGTATTGCATTGATTTGAAGGTCTGTTGCAATGGCAAGAAGAACAAACCTAGGTCAGTGCTGGCAGGTGGCAGTGATTCTAGAGAGAATCTGGCAGTGCTTGGTCAGATTAAGGGCATACACATCTGTGCCTCAGCAATTCGCTCTTAGGGTGTGTGTGTGTGTGTGTGTGTGTGTGTGTGTGTTATGTGTATCTCAAAGAAACTTTGCCTTGGCTCCATCAGGGGACTTGTACAAGGTGCTGATTGCAACATTATAGGTAGTAACCAGAGGCTGGAGACAACTTGGATGTCCACCTGGAAGAGCAGATAGTTCAGTGGGGTGGCCGCACTACAAGCAGGTAGATTAATGTATGGAGTACACTATCGCTGGGTCATAGAAGTGTAGCAAAAACAGCAAGAACAAACAATTGTTCTCATTTTGCAAAACCATTCATAAAAAACACATTAAAATCTGTAAGGTGGAAGAGATGGGGGCGAGCTGTGGAGATAAAAGTGAATGAAATAGGGGAAGGACCATGCAAGAACCAATGATGATATTGTGCTATGAACTGAGAAGTAGGAGTCCCACAACCCTCCACACCTACATTGAAAGGAAAGAAATAAAATAACTAAGTGGGGATGGCAGGAAGTAGTGAGAAGAGCGAAGGGAGCAGACGAGGAGATTTGACCTCAGGACAGTCCAGTTTGAGGATAAATGAAAGATGCACACGTGGAAGGAGCCAAGAAGCAAGACTGAGAAATTCAAGTCAGAGTTCATTTGTGCAGAATTGTGCAGAATTGCTCTAAGGTGGAATTCAGCTGGAAGGAAACTAAGGAAGCTCAGACTTTTCGGGAAGTTTCCATAGATGGGCCTTCACTGATGGGTCACTTTTGAACAGATAGAAGAGGAAGGCTATCCCAGGCAGTGCAAAGGAACAACATGAGGGAAGAAACTCAAGTGGAACTAAGAAGAGAGTGGTCTCCATGCAGGCAGGAGATGGGCTCCACTTGACTGAAAGACTTATATTATAGGAGAGAGGGGTCATGAGAGATGCACTTGAGCAGGTGAGAAGGGGCCATTGGGCTTCAGACAGAAGGAGGACCCAGTCCAATGGGAAATAGGAAACTGTTGATGAAGGGCAGACCAAGAAGTCTGATTAGGAAGCAGTATATTAGTTGAATGGGAGAGGGAGACGGTGTCAGCAGGAAGGCTCAGGAGCTACTGCAGGGAACCCAGACTGTGCTGTATTCTTGAGCTGGGTTGCAGGCAGGGATGACGGCAGGAGGGCGCCATTTTATAGCATCTGGTGACCTGGCTGGATTTAGAGAATTATTAAAATTGTTGCCAGTGTTTCAGGAATTTGGGACATTTTAATATGAAAATATTATGCTGTTTTTAAAACACAAGGGAACATAGTATAGTGGCTAAAGTTGGATTCCAAAGCCAAACTGCTCGGGCATACATCTTGGCTCTACCACGCCCTCCCTTCCACCTCGACCAGCTGCTGAATCTCTCTGTGGTCAGAAATGCTCCCTTGTCTGTAAAACTGGGAAACTGTCTCTTAGGATTGCTCTGAGAACTAAATGAGCTAATGTTCATAAAGTGCCTAGAATATTGCTTGGCACTCAGTAAGTCCTAGTTAAGTGTTTGTTAAGTAAATATAAATAAATGACTCTTTTCCTAGGCTTGCGATACAGATGTCTTTTCTTTCTACTTAACAAATGGTGCTGGAGGGCTTGCATTATGGAATGATGTTGGTCTCTAAGCGTCATGGGTTAGGGTATGGCTTTGCGGTCTCCATTTTGGATTTAGGGCCTGGCAGCCACTAAGAGACGGAGTCTTATTTGTAGGGCCTACAGCCCTAACACCCAAACCTGTGGTAATTGTTACATCCTGAATTTTCTTCTCCCCCCAGCTCCTCCTCTAATCCCTGGAGCAAGCTCTTTTTTGTGTGGCTGACCTGGATTTTAGGGCAAACACACCTACCTAGGGAAAGTCAGCAGCCCTGTCTGCTTAGACAGAAGGCGCTGAGTCACAAGGAGGGACTGGAAGGCTCCAGAAGCCTGGGCATGGCCCTGAGCAGGGCGTGGGCTTTGGCAGAGGCAGCACTGGCACAGTCCCTGATGCTCAGGGGAGAGGGAAGGAATGACCCCGGGTCACTGAGCACTATGCCTGTGAGGAACACTTTCAAACTGGTTTTCATTGTATTAATTTTCACATGATATTTAAACCTGAATTGTTACTATCAAAAATGGGAGAGAAGAAAACAAACATCCTCCATTTTATTTCCTGGCCTGGTGGATGCCAGCTGTTTACGCTTCCTCTTTATCTTCAGTTTACTAATTTTTTTAGTAAGAGGTAATGAGGAAATGTCGACCCTCCACTATTCCTTTCCCCAAGAAACTCACATCTTGAAAAGAAAGATGCGTAGATATTTAGTACGAATGCGGGCTGATTCGAGAGCCATTCAGAGGCAAGACAGGGCTATGGAGCCCAGCAGAGGGCAGGGAAGCCCGGCCTGAGGCCCTTGGAAAGGCTGTACCTGTGGCTGGCAGCGCAGCGGGGCTTTGAAAGAGGAATAGAGGTTTCCAAGAGGAAAGCTGTGGCCCAGCTACTCCTTGGTTGTGTGACACTGGGCAAGTCACTTACACATCAGGAGCTCGGTTTCCTTATAAGTGAAATGGAGTCGCTTGTGTTGCCTGCTTCTAAATGCAGCTGTGAAGATTTAAAGGATAAAATGGAAGCATTAAATGAAGTGCTCAGCACAGTCCTGGCACAGAACGAGCTCAGTGAATGCTTGCTGAACGTATGCATGTGTGCCTGAGTGAGTGAGTGCATGGTGTGCAGAAGCGCACGGTCATGAAAGGTCATGGCAAAGCTGGCAGTACAGGGTCACTGCCTAATAGTTCTCTACGTAGTTGACTCTTACCCAGTATTCTTTTGGGAGGTGGGGTGGGGCAGTGGGAGAGTAGAGACAGGATCTTAAGCAGTCTCCACATCCAGTGTGCCAAGCTGTGGCTTAGTCCCAGGACCTTGAGATGGTGACCTGAGCTGAAATTGAGAGTCAGACACTTAACCAGTGAGACATCCAGGTTTCCCTCTTACCCAGTATTCTTAATTTAAAAATATGAATCATGAGGAATCCCTGACACTCATGTGTCACTTAGAAATCCCTTCACTTTTAAAATACACTGGATTTCTTTGTTGTCCTGCTTTCTAATCCTTTTTTATTTTATGAATAAGCATTGGGATTCTGCCTTAATCAACTCTGTTGCAGGTTTGAATGCTGTAGTCAGTGGGTCTCTTGTCAGTTCTGGAAGATGTTCGGTATGAGCTGCAGAAGTCCTTCTAGTTGTTTCATGGCATGAGCTGTTATGGAGAAAGGAGTTATTCACTGAGAGAGAATAGCTGTACATAAGAATCAGCCCCAGACGTTGTGCTAAGAAATGGATCATGACTGACCCTGCCATAGACCAATACAGGGTAGACCCGAGTCAGGTTGTTGGTGTTTAAATTCCAAATCTGCTGTGTACCTTAGATAAACTTTTGAATCTCTATGAAATTCTTTTTTTCTTACCTGTAAAATGTGTTGCATGGGGGAATTCTCTGTTTGTTCTATAAATACTGATGGAGGGTTGATCATGTGCCCAGCACTGTGTGGGATGCTAGGGATGCAGTGATGATAAAAGTTGCACAGTCCCCATCCTTGCAGACATTTGAGTCCAAAAAGGATGATAGATATTAAACAAATAATCACAAAAGTGAAAATACAGTTACCAATTATGATACGTTCTGAGGAAGAACACAGTTCTGGGGAGATTATATAAATAGAAGAACTAATTGAAAATGGAGAGTGAAATCTAAACTAAAATCCCAAAGATGGTGTATTAGTTTTCTATGGCTACTGTAAGAAATATAAAAAGTTTAGTAGCTTAAAACAACACAAATTTATTATCTTACAGTTTTGAACACCTGAGTCCAACATGGGTCTCACTGGGATAAAATTTGTGTATTAGCAAGACTCTATTCCTTCTGTGGGCTCTAAGGGAGAATGTGTTTTCTTGATTTATTCAGATTCTAGAGTTTTGTTTGTTTGTTTTTTTCACATTCCTTAGCTTGTGAGACCCTTTCTCCTTATTTAAAGCTAGCAAAACTGCATCTCTCTGAACATTTTTTCCATTGTCACATCTCTTTCCCTGAATTACTCTGTCTCCCTCTTGTACTTTTAAGGACCCTGTGACTACATTGAGTCTACTTGGATAATCTAGGATAATTTCCTTATTTTAAGGTCAGCTGATTACCCATCTCAATCCTGTCTGTGACCTTAATTCTGCTTTGTCCTGTAAGCTTAACGTACCCACGGGAATTAGAATGTGGACATCTTTTGGTGGGCCATCATTTTGCTTGGGTAGAAACAAGCTTGGGAAAGGCATGAGGGGTGGGGCATGAGTTTCCAAAGATCGTGTTACATGCTTCCATCAAATTCACGAAAAAAGAGAACATGTTTGAAGAGCAATGAATAAGGGGAGTAGTGGTACAAGGTAAGATTTTAGAGGTAGATAGGGTTTTTTTTGCCTCTGTTAAAAATTGGCATTTTTTCCCCCCTAAATGCATTGGGAATCCTTTAGAATACCAAGTGGGGTGTGGAGTCATGTGATTGGTGTTTAAGGATCACTGTCAATCCTCAGAGGAGAGTAGACTGGGGTTGCTGATGGGGCTACTATAGTTACCGGAGAAAGAGATTTAAGAGAATCGTTAATACGGACAGTAAGTCTTGCCTTCTGCCTAGGCATTTCTAAGCCTTTGATACACTTTGAGTGTAAATCTCAACATTTTCTCACTAGTAGGCAAGTCTGCTTCAAGTATTAGCACCACTCCTTTCTTGTTGCCAGTAAACAGCCAAGGTACTGCTTACTGCTTACTTTTTATCCTGAGACATGTTACCAGAGTCTCTAGTTGTATTTTTCTGTCCAGAAGAATTAGGTATCTGAGTATCTTTCCCTCTTATGCATCCCCTAGTTTTTCTCTGCAATTTAATGTGACCACAGTGAATATAATAAGTATTTCAACAATCACTCCTTGGGTGGATGAATGGGAAGCCAGAAACTTATCTCAAGGCTCATAAAATATCACTAAGTGCTTTGGTATTTTACCAGGAAAATGGGGTGTAATATTTAATTCAGGGAGGTATTAGGAGGATTAGATAAGATCAGTTTTGGAATGTACTAGAAGAGGCAGCTCTTCACAAGAAATGTCAGTAATATTAATGACAAGATGTGGCTGAGTCAGAAACCAGCCAGGTGTGGAGTAGTGCCCACAGAGTGTGCCTCAGTGACATTCTTCTACAAGGGGTGACATGTTTGTGTCCTTACTGGTCATCTGCACCTCACCTGCCCTCCTGCGGCCTTCTCTTGATGGGAAAGAAAAATAAACGCTTACTTTCTTTAGGTTGTTGTTTTCTGCTGGAAGGGACAGGAGAGGTAGCTTCTTGAACAAATAATTTTAGTTTTTTCACCTTCCCACTTTGATCTTTTCTTTTCCTTTTTTTTTTTGGCATAGTCATTGCGTTGGGTTGATTTTGACTTGACACTTAAAAACTTCTTCTACAATTGCTGTGCATTTTAAGTGATTATCTCATCAAGTTTAAGTTAATAGGAAATGCAAATCTAAATACTGTACTGAACAAAGTCTTTCAAATATGATACCTGTTTGGTTATCATTTTGATCACTCAGCACGATAGGATAAACTATAATAATGACCTGAAGTGGGTAACTTGATCAATAAATTAATTTTGTTGTAATCTTTAAGACTCCAGTCTGGTTCATTTTATAATAGATGACCTATTAACAGGTTCTGCATTCTTTTGGCTAAAAAAATTTATCAGTTGTTAAAGGACTGTCAACTACTCCCAATTAATATAGATAGACTTCCAAGCCCTTATGACTTCAAGTTCTGCAGATCTCAGAGAACTTATGGAGGATATGCTCAGCATACCGATGCGAGTTACCTGTATTTGCACGTTGTCATCATCCAGGTGCACTCTGCTCTGGCAGTTGGTCTGTGATATAACAAAAGGATAAAATGTGTTCTTTAGAAATAGAGAACGTTTGAATTTTATACTGAGAATTTAGGACACAATAGTTTATTGTTCATTCTTTGGCTTATATCAGAGTTACTTAATGAGAGGGTAGAACTTTGATACTGTTTTGTCAGAGACTTCATGATATACAATGTGGAATTTTATCTGCTCAGTGGTTTTGGAACTCCAGTGCACAGTCTCATGTATATCTTAGTACCACAGTGTGATACCAGCTTTTTTAAAAGCTCAAGTAAAATATGTGTTTTATTCAACTAAAATATGTGTTCACTTGAGATACTGATTTTTAAATTCATTGGCTTATCCAGTGGTCATGAGTAGTACTAGTGAATCTTCCTTTAAAAAATTTTTTTATTTATTTCTTTGAGAGAGACAGACAGAGCAGGGGGAGGGGCAGAGGGAGAGGGACATGTGGACTTCTCACTGAGCGTGTAACCCAACACAGGGCTTGATCTCACCACCCCGAGATCATGACCTGAGCAGAAACCAAGAATTGGACGCTTAACTGACTGAGCCACCCAGGAGCCCCAGTACTAGTGAATTTTCTAATTCACATGGGTTTCTTACAGCTAAGTGACCACATGTCCTAGTTTGTATGGGATAGTATTGTCTCTGTTAAATTGAATTATTAATACTATTTCCTTCTGCTCTCAAAAGTATTTTGGTTTGGAGTGATAAATTATATGATCACTCTGCTTAGACAGTCCCAGAAGCCAGTGTTTCATTGGCTTAGTTTCAGCATGGAAGGGTGAAGCACTTTCTCCTCCTCCTCCTTAGAACAAAACCTTCCCCTATATTTTTCTAGGGGAAACACCTTTTATGTTCTGTAGACCCCAGAGCTGTTTTACTTTGCTTCTGTGGATTATAATGGAAACTTTTAGCTAAAGAATGCCTTTATAAGAGAACTTTAGGAATGATTTTTAGAAAGTGTTTTAATACATAATATATGTTTTACTATACTCCAGGAGGGCAAGAATTTTGACTCTTTCATTCACCATTGAACACTCAGCACCTTACACAATGCTTGGATATAGTAGGGACTCAATAGAATTTGTTGAATGAATAAGCAATTTAAAAACTTAACCCTTTTTTAATTTATGAAAATTGAGGTTTCTTCACACACAGTTTTCTTCCCGAAGATATGAAGAGACCCCATAATCACCCTTGGAATCATTGTTTTGTAAAATATTTCTCAAACATTGTCTGATAAGGATTACTTGACATTTGGCCAAAAAACCAGACTCCCAGATCCTGCCCCTAAAGGTCTGGTTTTGTAAGTCTCAGATGGCTCCGGGTTTATAACAGGCATCCCATCTAGCATCCTTTCCAACTCCAGGTCTTTGAAATCTTTGTTTTACTTGTTTTCAAAAGGATATTTGCTTGACTTCCTACTAGACTGTCCATCTTCTTATGAAGTCACTGTTCATAAACTAGTTATGGAAAGGGTATTGGATTGAAAGGAAGCCAGCTTCCACCATACAACTAGTTTCATCACTTTCCCTGTCTGGACACACATTTCCAAGGCTGAACTTTAAAATGACAAGGCTGAACTACAAGATCTCTTGACCTCTTGTAGTTCTATTATTGAGTAATTCTTACCTTTGACAACTGCCAGATAATATGGCTAGATTAAAAAGTGCCACATGAGACATTTTCAACAACAACAACAACAACAACAAAGTGCTTTCTTGCTTTGTTTACAAGAAATTCTCTATGGATGGATTACTACTGAAGAGATATTTTTTAGATATTTTAGGTTTTTAAGCAGTATTCTTTGCAAACAACTTTTTTATTTGGGAGTCCCTGGATATATGTGTTGGGAGCCAACTGATAACTTTTCTTTTGAGACTAGAAACTATTTATCTCAGGGCTTCTGGGTGGCTCTGTTCGTTGTCTCCCTTCGGCTCAGGTCATGGTCCCAGGGTGCTGGGATCATGTCCTGCATTGGGCTCCCTGCTCAAGGGGGAGTCTGCTTCTTCTCTGCCCCTCTCCCCACTTGTGCTTACACACTCGTGCACTCTCTTTGTCTCTGAAATAATTAAATATCTTCAAAAATGTTATTTATCTCTTCCCGATTGTGTTTTAGATCTTGTCAAAGCTACTTCTACAAATAAGAAAAAATTCTTTTGCATTTGAATGTAATTTGAAGAAGTTTGAAGAGCCCCACCAGCCCATGTGTCATGTTACTAAACTGCAGCCAGAATCAGAAGTAATCTTCTGGCTAAGTATGCCAAACAGTTCCCACAGAAGGGAAGAAAGGGACCCTCGTGGAAATACTTCCAGAGATTTGTTCATCAGATTGACTATCTGTATTCGATTAGGGTTTAAGGAAGTATAAACCAAGTTAGATTGATTTTTTTTTTCCCAGAAGCAGAGAACAGATTGGAAAAATTTTCGAGCGGGAAGGAACCCAAGAAGGTCAAGACTTGAGGAGCAGTGGTTGTTGCCAATAATGGGGGAAAGCTGTTCATGTCTTCTAAGTAAAGGAGCAATATTTTCACTTATTTCAGAGTTCTGACTTGGGCTCTTCGTAAAGTCAGAAGGGAGAGTTCTGTGAGAGATGTGATAGGAGAGAGAAGGAAGGGTTACGGTATGGTTGCCATTTCGGCTAGGTGGGCTGTCTGGCGGAGTAATATTGAGAATGTAATCGTACAGGTGGCCTGATTTTCTTGCACCCTTAGTTGCTTAATGCCCCACTTCTTCCTTTAAGGTGGATCCCACATAAAGAATAATGATTTATTATTTAGTCTAATCCACACTGGTACTTATGTCTCATAGTAGATTTAATATTAATCAACTTAATTATTTCTCACGATTGCAGGTATAAAGGGCAATGGACAGGCTGAAAAATGTTTCTGGTAGCTTGTGTACTGACAGTTCAAAAATGGAGAGAAAACATGGGAAATACATAGTGAATATCGAACATTCTGAAAACCAGCTGGTAAGTATTGTGGCACCACTGTGATATTTCAGGTGGCTCAGAGTTTTGTTTTCAGTATTTGTACAATCCTAGTATTTCTTTATTACAACATGATTCTTCCTAAAAAGGGATTCCTAAAAGTTTTACATGAAAACCAATTTTTAGCTATTCTTTTTACTACTTAGACAATTAGAAAGCTTGTATTTTTTTCTGCATATCAATATATACATAATTGAGAAATTTAGTTTAGTATTCATTAACCTAAGATATTAGCAATTTGGGTGGAAAAATTTAATATCCTGTTCAAATAATTCTCTACAGTTATCATAATTCAAGCACAAGCCAATAAATTTAAATTTCATAGCATTTAACAAGTTATGTTTCTTTTTTTTTTTTTTTAAAGATTTTATTTATCCATTTGAGAGGGAGTGAGAGAGAGCATGAGAGGGGAGGAAGGTCAGAGGGAGAAGCAGACTCCCTGTGGAGCTGGGAGCCTGGTGAGGGACTCAATCCTGGGACTCCGGGATCATGACCCGGAGATCACTTAACCAACTGAGTCACCCAGGCATCCAACAACTTACGTTTTTTAAAATGTATGTATAGATTATGTGTTAACTGCCTAGATTTTTAGTGTAATGTGTTGATTTGCCATAGCTCAAAGATTTCTACGTCTACATATCTTTTTTTTTAATATTTCATTTATTTATTTGACATAGAGAGGGTGCACATGCATGGGCGGGGGTGGGAGGATCAGAGGCAGAGGGAGGATAGACTCCCCGTTATGCAGGGTGCCTGATGTGGGACTGGGACTCTATCCCAGTAACCTGGGATCTTAACCTGAGCCAAAGGCAAAAGCTTAACCACTGAACCACCCAGGTACCCAGATTTCTACATATCTTTGAAGGTGAGAAGGTAATCCTGTGAGTGAAGTCTAGTCCTGGGCAACAAACTAGCAAATCCTTCAGATTGGCCTCTTTAATTTTTTATGAATTTCTGTTTTTGGTAAAGAATTGTATTCAGATGAAATATTTAGAATTTAATCATATACTATATTATTTGACTATTGTTTATATTTTTAGAAGAAACAATTCAGTGCTTTGCATTTAAGGTTGCCTTTTATGTAACTGCATGCCTGATTAAAGACCTTGATATTGGGAACAGCCATGGAAATGTGCTGAGATCAGTACAGATTTGAATGGGAAATTACATTTTCTTGAGGAAAAGTACTTTTGTCCCTATGCCCTAACAAGGAAATTACAAGGCAGAGAAATTGTTCTCTTGATTCTAGATCAGCCCTCCCTTCCCCTGAAGATGTTCTTCACGGACCTTCTAGCCTTGTGAGTCTTTCATTGTGTCTTTGTAGTGTCAAGAAACTCAGTTAAAAAGGTCCTATGTTTTTATCTGGAAGCTTGATCATTTCAGTTGCACATTTAGGTTTATGATCCATTTAAAATTCATTTTTATATGTGGCAGGAAGTAGGGTTAAACATTGTTTTTCAATGTGGAGATTTTTTTGCTGTACAGATGTAAAGGTCATCTTGTCTCTACTGAACATGAAACTTTTTTTGTAAATCAAAAGACTATGTATGTATAGGTCTGCCTTAGGACTCTTATCTGTTCCGTTGTTCTATTTGCTCTTGTACCACTACTACACTGTCTTGATTACTCTAGCTTTATAATAAATCTTGAAATTTGGTAGTACTTAAACATTGTTCTTCAAGTTATCTTTGCTATTCAAGATCCTTTGCATTTCTATAGAAATTTTTAGAATCAGCTTGTTGATCTCTATTAAAATACTTCTGCAGTTTTGACTGGGAGATCATTGAATCAGCATTTAATTTGTGAAAATTTATATCATAATACCTAAATTCTTCAAATCCATGAACATGGCTTGCTTTTTCTTTTATACTGGTCTTCTT
Organism: Martes martes; assembly: GCF_963455335.1. Classification (NCBI taxonomy): domain Eukaryota; kingdom Metazoa; phylum Chordata; class Mammalia; order Carnivora; family Mustelidae; genus Martes; species Martes martes. Next base: position 20,490,051 of record NC_137901.1, on the reverse strand, counting down.
TAATTTTTATTAACAATGATTTGAGGTTTTAATGTAGAGATTAAGTACTTTTATGTTTAGATTTATTTTTAGATCTTTTTGTGTTGTTTTAAATGGCATATCAAGTTCGATTTCAGATGTTTTCTTGCTATTTTATAGAAATCCAATTGATTTTTATATTCTTACCTTGTATGCAGTGACCTCATTAATTCATTATATTTCTTTGTAGATTCTTTCAGATTTTCTGTAAACTCGGTTATATCATTATCCTTTTTTTTCAAATTTTAAAACATGTTGTTTTCTTAATGCACTAAGACCTCCAGTGTAATATTGAATGGAAGTGATAAAAGTGAGTATCATGCATTTTTTCCCAAATTAAGGGGGAAAGTGTGAAATATTTAATCATTAAATATAACATTAGCTTTAAGTTTCATGGAGCTATTCTTTATCAGATTATGGAAGATCCATCTATTACTAGTTTGCTGAGAAATTTTATCATAAGTGGCTGTGAAATTTTTACATTTTTTTATATTTTTGGATTTAATTTACTACTATTTTGTTTAGAGAATATTTGTACCTACATTTTTGAGAGACTGACCTTCAAAGGATTCATGGTCAATCCTTTAGATTTCTGTGCCAGAAAGCCTCAATATCTGACAACTGTCCTAAGGGGGGAAACCAGTCTTGTGTTTGCAGTTAAGTCTCCTTCTTCTAGAATGATTTTCTCTTCTGTTCACTATGATACTGCTACAGACTTTATTCTGCCCTTCTGTCCCAGGTCCCTAGCCTCTGGAGCTATCCCAGAACATTAAAAAGGGCTTGCTTTGGGGCTCCTTTATTTTCAAATATGTCATGTCAGCCTCACATGAATACCAAAAGTTATGTTGACCTCTTTTGGTAGTCAGCAACCTCAGGTTCATACTCAGAATCCACAAATGGCCCCAGACAAGAAGATGGTCTATGATGTTAGATCACTTTGGAAAAGCTCCTTCCTTTTTAAAATTTTATTTGATTTTTTAATCTATTTTTTAATTTTAGATAATCTAATTTCAATTTTTTCAAAGCTCTCCCTTTGTTTTGTTTTGTTGTTTAATTGCAGTGGAAGAAGTGGCTTTTTGCAATTTACGAAATCCAGAATCTCACTTCACCTCTGTAGATACTGGTTTTCTCAAAAGAGTTGTTTTGATAAGCCTTAAGGTCTCTATCACCACTCCAATTTGTCCCCCTTCATTTTTCCCTTCCTTCTCCTAATGTCCTCCATGCTATTCCTTATGTTCTGCAAATAAGTGAAACCGTATGATAATTGACTTTCTCTGCTCAACTTATTTCACTCAGCATAATATCCTCTGGTCCCAGGTCCCATCCATGTTGATGCAAAAGTTGGGTATTCATCTTTTCTGATGGCTGAGTAATATTCCATTGTGTATATGGACCACATCTTCTAACATAACATAATTTTAAAAAAAAGAAGCCTTAAGGTCTCTAGAATTTTAATAGTGGGACTTTTAAAAATATGATCTCCCTATACTAACTTGCAATGTAATGATATTTAACAAATGTATTAAATATGACGAGGATAAAAGATAATGCCTGTTCCTGGATTTTGCTTCAATAATTTTATAAAATAATTAAATATAACTTAGGATGACATAACTAGATTTCCATGTTTTGAGAATAATATAATGAGTATATTCTTTTGTTCTTTAATCAGGTTTCAAATGATCTTATTTGGTCAAATATGTCATAATATTCAACAGTCTGATTTATATTTGTCAGAGTATTTTGCCTTAGGCATCAAATACAATAGCTTCTTTTTTTTCTCCATTCTTTTCTGTGCACAGTCATTCAACCCAAGAAACCATGAAGCTCACAGTTCGTCATGTCAGTTTCCAACATCAGCTGATGTAACTGGTGATGTTGGTACTGATTTAACTGGTGTCTGCACTAACACAGGGACCCTTGGACACTCAGAATCTCCAAACAGAGAATTCCAACATTGTCAGGTAATGTTTGGGGCAACCCTGTTCCTCCAGGTTATGGTGTAATCAACATGGAAATTCTCTTGATCTAATAATATTTTGGAGGAAAAGCATCCAATCTTTAACATTATCACCATTCTTCTGGAAATCTACAACATCCTTTGAACATGTAAAGTCACTGAGAGGGAATGCAAAAGAGATGGATTTATGGAGGTCTTCATTTAAAGAGCTGATGATCTTGATGGAATAAAAGAACATATACAGAGTTTAAAGAAAATATATGAGACTCACAGGAAGGAAATAGAGCAAAGTTTTGGGCTCCCTTATTTGGAAGGCTGAGTAGATGATATCAACAACTGCACTGACAGTGAGACATTTTAACCCTTGCTCCATGGAAGATGAAGTCATGTGTTAAGGCTCTGAGGACCTAGTCTGTGTCTCACTCTCCTTCCCTTCCTGCCTCTGAGCCTAACTGTGGGCCTTCTCTTAGCCTTCTGGTTTTGACCTCATGTGTTTTCAACCTTGACTCAGAAACCAGTTAGCACCACTTCTGGTTTGGTTCCCAAAGCAGATTTCCTGTATTCCTGATTATGTTTCTTGTTATTCTTTTTTTCACATTGAGGTCTGATCTTTTCTCACAAGGCAAAACTTGGTTTTGATGGTTGCTGATGATGCTTGTCAGTTTGGTTCAGTGCTTCTAGCTCTGGACTATACCCTGATCAATTAATTAATTAATTAGATTAATCCTACTGTAGAGACGGTTTGAAGAAACTGTGGTAAATTATGAGAAGATAAACTCTTTATGTCAAAAGACGTTGTGGAAGAATGCTTTTTATATATAAGAATTATTTAGAGAATGTGTCTCTGATGATTCCAGAAGCTGAAAGTTACTTTAGATACATTTACTTAGCTATCGATGGGCAACATGGTGGTCCAGGAAGTTTTTAATGTTTGTAACATACCTAGTTAGTGGCAATAAATAGCTCCTGGAACACAGGTCTGAAGTCTGTTTTAGATTAGTTTTTATTAATCTTATTCCTCTTTTTAAAGATTTAAACAAAAAATCGTGGTAATTGCCTTTTCAATCTAAGAAATGAGTATAGACCTTCCTCTCCTTCACCTTTGACTTCTTTCTAAGGCCTAGAGAACATGAGGCGAGAGATAACATTTATCTTTGTGCTCTCTTATTTGGTGCCCTGAATTCCCTCAGCCTTGGTACCCAGTGCCTTTGCACTGCTCCTGATTGCCTGTGAGCATCACTCACAACACCCAAACTGGGGTTTATTGTCTGAAACAAGAGTCTCATATTTTGGGACTTTTAAGAGCTACTCTGCATGTTGTAAAGACTTCTACTCTGTGTTTCCTTTAGTGATCTTTTTTCAGTCAAGGGAATAGGGATAATAATGAGCTAACTAGAGAACCAAATGTTTCTTTGAATACTTAGTAAGTGCTAGGAAAATGTTACCCATACAGTTTCATTATTTACCATTTATATCAACCCTATGAAATAGATGATGTTATCCATGTGAGAGCATCAAGGCTTTGCATAATGCTAATTTCCAAATGCCACCATCTATCCAGTGAAAGGTGGAGTTAAAATTTAAACCTGAATATGTTAGACTCCAATACCTATGCTTGTAATTACTACAGTGTACTGCCTTCTGCAGAAAATCTAGTTAGAGAGGATATTTCCTATTCAAATTTTCTCAACAACACATTGAGGTAGATATTGTTATCACCAATTTTGATATAAGTCAAGCTGATAATTAGACAAATTAAGAAGCTTGCTCAGGATATTAGAGGTGTGGGATTTAAATTCAAGGCTCTCTGATCTCAAGACTTACATGTTTTAATACTATGCAGTATTTCCTCTACAATAACAAATCATGTATGCATGATACTTCAGAATTTACAAAAGTAAATTCACTGATACTAATTCCTTATTCTAATTTTATTATATAAATTTTTATAGATGAAAGACTAGGATCACAGAAACATCTTATCAAGTGAAAATAGCTGGTGGTAGCAGAAAATGGATTTTGTAAATATTTTTAGCCCTGAATTTCATGCTGCTAAATACTAACCGGTATGAAAAGTTAGCCAGAAAATTTGATAAGGCTTTAATTAATGCCATTAAAGTAGAAGGCTCCAACGCAGACAAATTTATGAAAGACCCAAAGTGGAAGAAAATGTAATCAGATCTTTGGAGTCCCTGAAATCAGTCTACAGCAGGCATCCACATATGTATAGATAGTTCTTTTGCAATGGAAAGAATAAGGAATTTCCAAGAAGACATTTAATATTTTTCTTAGTTTGAAATGCAGCCATATGAAAAGAAAGCAGGAAAGGTTTGTTTCTTTGTTCCTATATTAAATACAGTATGAGGACAGTGAAAGTTTCTTTGTTCCTATATTAAATACAGTATAAGGACAAAATCTTTCCTAAATAAAAACTGAAATTTAAGTCACTATTTCTTACTGACACTATTAAGATAGTTTCTTATGTTTATACATCTTTTAAATGAAGTGATTTATATATAAAAAGGATTATTGAAGGCATTAGTTTTGCTTGAAACATTTGGTTTCATTTGTAGTAATCTTATGTAAGTCCTTTCCAGGTAACATGGAATTTCTTCAGTGACTGGTCTCTTTGGAGAATCTTCCTGGCTTGTCTCTTAGCCTGTGCACTAACAACAACCATCGGAGTACTCATAGAATGTCTGGTGTATAATAGGAAAAATAATAATGCGTCCATTATTCAGCTCCCTCAAAACGATGGGACGAGCTCATCTACTAGTTCTGAAACTATAGTACCTATTACTGTAATGGATTCAACCACAACATCTGATTCAACTACCATCACTACGACCACTGCTAGCACTTCAACAGAACCAACTAGTGCTATCACTACAACTTCTACCACTTCTACTGAACATAAAACAATGGCAGGAGCAAACACTTCAATGAAACCAAATACCACAGTGACTCCCAGCAATTCCACTAAGGGGAAAACCACAAGAGCCACTAGTTCTGCTTCTACTGAACCTACAACCACAGCTACAGTCACCAATTCACTTGAACTCCCTACCACAAAGATTGCCAGCACAGCCACTGAAGCTACAACTACCATGGGCACCATTGCTGCCTCTACAGAACCCACAACCATCATAGCCACCAGTACTCTCTCTATTAAGTCGACAGCTACCACAGAAGCCACCATATCATCTGAACTCACTAACACAAAAACTTCAAGCACGAACACTGAGGTTAGTACAACTGCAGCTGCCATTACAACATCTACCGATCCTACAACTACCATGGCCACCACCATAACTTCTGCAGAACCTACAACCTCCAAGGTTACCTCTACAACTTTTACTGAAACTACAACCACCACAGCCAGCACAACTTCTATTAAACCTACAACCACCACAACCACCACTACTGAACCTATATCCACCACAGCTGCCATCATATCATCAGTACCAACTCTCACAACAATTGCTGGCACGACCCCTGAGTCTGCAACCACCACAGATACCACTACAATGTCTACCAAACTTGCAACCCCCAGGCCCACCACTATCACCTCTACCAAATCTATAGCGACCATGGCCACCACTCCAAACTCTGCTGAACCTACAACCTCCACGGCCACCAATACTGCCTCAACTGAACTGACAACAATCACTACAGCCACCACTTCATCTGAACTGACCACCACAATAACTTCCAGCACTACCACCAAGGCTACAAGCACCAAAGATACCACTGTGAGGTCTAGTGAACCTACAACCACCACAGCCATGACTACAACTGCTACCAAACCTACAACCACTACGGCCACCACTGTTGTCTCTACAGAACCTACAGCTACCACGGCAGCTACCTCAGCATCTGAACTGACCACTGCAATACCTGCCAGCACTGGCAGTGAGGCTATAAGCACCTTGGACACCATTACAATTTCTACCAAACTCACAACCACCATGGCCACTACTACAGCCTCTACTGAACCTGCAGACACCACAGCCATCACCACATCATCAGTACCAACTCTCACAACAGTTGCTGGCACGACCCCTGAGTCTGCAACCACCACAGATATTGCTGCAACGTCTACCAAACCTGCAACCCCCAGGGCCACCACTACCATTTCTACCAAATCTATAGCCACCATGGCCACCACTCCAAACTCTTCTGAACCTACAACCTCCACGGCCACCAATACTGCCTCAACTGAACCGACAACAACCACTACAGCCACCAATTCATCTGAACTGACCACCACAATAACTTCCAGCACTACCACCAAGGCTATAAGCACCAAAGATACCACTGTGAGGTCTACTGAACCTACAACCACCACAGCCATGACTACAACTGCTACCAAACCTACAACCACTATGGCCACCACTGTTGTCTCTACGGAACCTACGGCTACCCCGGCAGCTGCCTCAGCATCTGAACTGACCACTGCAATACCTGCCAGCACTGCCACTGAGGCTACAACTGCCAGACACTACTACCCCTTCCACTGAAGCTACAAGCACCATGACCACCACAACGTCTGCTGTACCTACAAACACCACAACTACCACTACAACCTCTACTGAATATATAACCACCACGGCCATGACTACAACTGCTACCAAACCTACAACCACTATGGCCACCACTGTTGTCTCTACCGAACCTACAGCTACCACAGTAGCTACCTGAGCATCTGGACTGACAACCGTAATAACTCCCAGCAGTACCAATGAGGCTACAAGCACCATGGACACCATTACAATTTCTACCAAACCTACAACCACCAGGGCCACCACTACAACTTCTACTGAATCTACAACCACCACGGCCACTACTATTATCTCTACTGAATTTGTCACCACAACAACAGTCACCACAGCATCTGAACCAACCACCACAATAACTGCCAGCACTACCACTGAGACTACAACCACCATGGACACCACTACAACTTCTACTGAACCTATCACCACCATGGCCACCACTCCAACCTCTACTGAATCTAATACAACTATGACCACTACTACAATCTCTGCTGAATGTACAATACCACAGTCACCACTACAACTTCTACTGAACCTACTACCACCATGGCCACTACTATAACTTCTGCCGAACTTACAATCACCAGAGCCACCACTACAACCTCTAATAAACCTACAACCACTGTAGCCACCACTATGTCTACTACTGAGACCACAACCACCAGGGCCAGTATAACTTCTACCGAGCCTACAATCACCATGGCCACCACTACAACCTCTAATGAACCTACATCCACCATAGTTGCTACTATTGGTTCTACCAAACTTACCACCATAGCAGTAGCCACTGTAGCATCTGAATAGACTACTGCAGTAACTGCCAGCACTACCAGTGAGGCTACAACCACTGCAGACACCAGTATAACTTCTTTGAACCAAACATCACTACATGCACCACTATAACTTCTACTAAACATACAACTACCACACCACCACTACAACTTCTAATGACCCTGCAACTACCATAGCCACCAATACTGCCTTTACCAAATCTACAACCACCACTCCAGTCATTACATCATCTGAATCTACTACCACAACCACTGCCAGCACTACTGCTGCTGAGGCTATGACCATCATGGCCACCACTTAAACTTCTACTGAACCTGTAACCACCACGGCCATCATGACTTCTGATGAACCAGCAACCACGACAGACACAAACATTGTCTCTACTGAATCTGGAACTCCCACAGGAGCTACCACTACAGCATCTGAACAGACAACCAGAACTACTGCTAGTACTACCATTGAGGCTACAACAACCTTGGCCACCACAATAATCTCTCCTGAACCTACAATAACCATGGCCACCACTAGTGCTTCTATGAGACCTATAACCACCAGAACTACCACTTCATCTTAACTAACACAACAGCTGCCAGTACTACCACTGAAGCTGCAGCCACCACAGCCACCACTGCTACTTCTCCTGAACCTAGAACAACCATAGCAGCCACCATTTCATTTTAACCAACCACTGTGGCACCTGCCAGTATGACCACTGGTGCTACAATTACAACAGGTTCCAGTGAACTTACAACCTCTATAGTCACCATTACAATTTATACCAGTCTCCTGAACCTACAGACACTGGAATTGTCACCACTTCAACTGAACCGCTACTACGATGATGAGGAGTACTACCATGGAGGCTGCAACCACCACAGCCAGTACTGCTGCTTCTGCTGAACACACCACCGCAACAGCCACTACTGTCACTGAACCTACTGCCTCAATGACTGCCAGTACTGCCACTGAGGCTAGAACCACAGTGGCCACCACTATTGCTCTTACTGAAGCTTTAACCACCACAGCAGTCACCACTTCATCTTATACCACCAACACAACTGTGAGCACCTTTTATTCATCTGAACCTACCCCCGGAATTCTAAGCATCGTCTTTCAGTTGATTGCATTACCACACTTGCTGTTATCATTTCTGTTGCACCCACAGTCATTTCTACCAGGGTCTTAGTAACTGAATCTGTGACTGCTCTCACTTTTGCTGAATATTCTGTTAGATTGCAATACCAGTTCAGCTCTTTCTAATCCATATTGGCAATCCCTCCCACCACTGCTGAAGGTACAACTACATAAATCATCTAAAAACTTAGATCTGACTTGCTCCCATTTCAAGTAAACCTGTAATCACCATCAGTTTAACAGGATCTCTAGACACTACTCTCTGCTCCTCAGCTGAATTTGCATTATTTGCCATAGCTACCTTTGCTTCAGTGACTGAATCTAGTCTATTTTCTGACTCAACTAAAACATCATCTTCAGCTCCACTGCCACCAAGTATAAATATCATAAAACACATGCTAGCAACTCAACAGACTTTCCAGTCACACCATAATGACTTGACTTTAGCTGAATGTATAATATCTGTAATTGATATTACCTGTTAATGGAAAGTGCAGCCATGAATTTTAAGTCATCTACTTTCACGATACAGTTAGCAGCTCCCCCACCCTTTCAAATAAGTCCTTAGCCACAATAATAGCATTACATTCATAAAACATGCCAGTACCACAGCTTCTACTGAAATTTCCTGATAGAGAGCCCTGCAACAGTCCGTCCTACAGTCCAATACCATACCATTTCTACAGTCCCTTCCTACTGTATGTACTAATACAACAGGCAGAACTTCACCGAACCCTTCAGTGCCCCATCACCTGAATCTATAAGCACTATAATTTCTGTGGTCATGTGATTCAAAGCCATCCATTACTTACTCCTCCAAACCAGTGCTGCCTGTGCTGGTAGGAAATCCAGTAAGTCACACCATCACTCCCGCTTGACAAAAACAACAAATTCATAATGACCTCTTCCATTGCAACTGTAGTTAGGTGCCTGCAAATTAAATCCTAACATCCACTATCATCATCCCAACCTCAGAACCTATATCTGTTATTAGTGACGCAAGTGATTCCATGGCCAATAGCCACCAATGTATAACACTGCCAAAATAACCATTTCTCAAACCAGATTTACTTAATGATTGGTTCAACTATCATAATGATCATGAATTTTACCCCTAAAACAAAATATAGATTTAATATTACCATTTATTAGATCTGGCCATTGAATGTAGAGAGTCTCTATTTTATTGAGTTCTTAGTACACTTTTCAAGAAAATTTATGTTGGAAACCTGCTATGATTAAATAAAAAGTTACCAAGTGTGAATACAGTCTTTTATTATTGCAAAATTTTAGTCTTCAATACATAAATTCCATATGTAATAGAGCAAGGACATCTACATGGGAAAGGTATATTAAATACATTTGTGTATCACCACATTTTAGATTGCATAAAATTATTTTCATTTCATTTTCTCTTTAAATCATTTTGATATTTAAGTAATATTTATAAAGATGTTATTACTGTTTTCAATTAAAAATTTGTTTTCTACTCCTTTTTGAAGTAATCTTGTAAAGGCACCTAATAAACTACTTTGAGTAAACATTTACTTGTGTCTGCTATCTGCTGAAATGCTGGAGTACATTCGTAAAAAGAAAATAGCAATGCAGATTGTAATAAACTTACAAATTTGGATTCTGTTATTTAGAATTCTTGGAAATTGACAGGCTTAAATCAATGTTGATGGTACTTGCAGAGAAGAAAATCACTGAAACTTAGCATAACCCATGAGACCTCAAGTAAGTTTAGCCCCTGCTTACTCTTCAAGCTTCATTGTGTGCTCATTTATATAACACCTGTTATGTCCTAGCCATGCTGTTTTTTAAACTATAAATATTTCAAGTACACAAAGAGATTGAAGAATTTTACATTGAACCTCCATATGCCCATTACACATCCTAAGTGAGAAATCCTATGCCATTTGGCTCCAGATCACGGATGCAGGTGTTGAAGACCTGTTTAGGAAGTTGCAGTGACATTTTGCAACAACAGATGGTGCTATGGTGCCTTTTTGTAAACCTTTTACACATTAAAAATAATCCGAGAGTAACTTTTGCCTTTTAAGAAGTAGATTTAAAAAAAAAAAAGAAGAAGAAGAAGAATGAGGGACATGGTGAGGTGGCAAAATAATTAAGTTTTATTTAGGAGAAGAATTTGATGTACTTCATTTATCTCTTTAGAGAGCAGAACCAGGGTAAGCAGGTTGAAGCTATTGAGAGGAAGACTATGACTCAACATAGAGAAGAATGATGTAGCAGGTGAGTCAACCCAGAAAGGAGTATTGAACCCTGGAAAATGGATGAATTCCTGATCACTGCAAGTGGCACACAGAGGCTGGAGTAAGATTTCACTTTCATTTGTTGGAGTTTGTCCTAAATGTCTAGGGTCCTTTTAACTCAAACATGATTACATACATTTATAAAAGTAGAGTAGTATTCACAATGAAACACAACCATTATCTCAACCAACTTTGAAATTTATAATAAAAAGTCAAATGTTGCATGTATGACAAACTGCGATAAGACTAGAATGTGAACTCTAATAGGACAAGTGCTTGTTTGTTTCATTTATTGTTGTATAAATCCCCCTTGCCCAGAAAAATGTTTTGTAGTAGTACATTCTCAATAAACATTTGCAGAATGAATAAAACTCCCCAATATTCTACCAATAAAAACACATTTGACGTTTTTTTTTTTTAATTTTTTATTTATTTTCAGCGTAACAGTATTCATTGTTTTTTCACCACACCCAGTGCTCCATGCAATCTGTGCCCTCCCTAATACCCACCACCTGGTTCCCCCACCCTCCCACCCCGCCCCTTCAAAACCCTCAGGTTGTTTTTCAGAGTCCATAGTCTCTCATGGTTCACCTCCCCTTCCAATTTCCCTCAACTCCCTTCTCCTCTCCATCTACCCTTGTCCTCTATATTATTTGTTATGCTCCACCAATAAGTGAAACCATATGATACTTGACTTTCTCTGTTTGACTTATTTCACTCAGCATAATCTCTTCCAGTCCTGTCCATGTTGCTACAAAAGTTGGGTATTCGTCCTTTCTGATGGAGGCATAATACTCCATAGTGTATATGGACCACATCTTCCTTATCCATTCATCCGTTGAAGGGCATCTTGGTTCTTTCCACAGTTTGGCGACCGTGGCCATTGCTGCTATAAACATTGGGGTACAGATGGCCCTTCTTTTCACTACATCTGTATCTTTGGGGTAAATACCCAGTAGTGCAATTGCAGGGTCATAGGGAAGCTCTATTTTTAATTTCCTGAGGAATCTCCACACTGTTCTCCAAAGTGGCTGCACCAGTTTGCATTCCCACCAACAGTGTAAGAGGGTTCCCCTTTCTCCACATCCTCTCCAACACACGTTGTTTCCTGTCTTGCTAATTTTGGCCATTCTAACTGGTGTAAGGTGGTATCTCAATGTGGTTTTGATTTGAATCTCCCTGATGGCTAGTGATGATGAACATTTTTTCATGTGTCTGGTAGCCATTTGTATGTCTTCCTTGGAGAAGTGTCTGTTCATATCTTCTGCCCATTTTTTAATATGATTATCTGTTTTGTGTGTGTTGAGTTTGAGGAGTTCTTTATAGATCCTGGATATCAACCTTTTATCTGTACTGTCATTTGCAAATATCTTCTCCCATTCCGTGGGTTGCCTCTTTGTTTTGATGACTGTTTCTTTTGCTGTGCAGAAGCTTTTTATCTTGATGAAGTCCCAGAAGTTCATCTTTGCCTTTGTTTCCTTCGCCTTTGGAGACATATCTTGAAAGAAGTTGCTATGGCTGATATCAAAGAGGTTACTCCCTATGTTCTCCTCGAGGATTCTGATGGATTCCTGTCTCACGTTGAGGTCTTTTATCCATTTCGAGTTTATCTTTGTGTACGGTGTAAGAGAATGGTCAAGTTTCATTCTTCTACATATAGCTGTCCAGTTTTCCCAGCACCATTTATTGAAGAGACTGTCTTTTTTCCACTGGATATTTTTTCCTGTTTTGTCAAAGATTATTTGACCATAGAGTTGAGGGTCCATATCTGGGCTCTCTACTCTGTTCCACTGGTCCATGTGTCTGTTTTTATGCCAGTACCATGCTGTCTTGGTGATCACAGCTTTGTAGTAAAGCTTGAAATCAGGTAACGTGATGCCACCAGTTTTATTTTTGTTTTTCAACATTTCCTTAGCAATTCGGGGTCTCTTCTGATTCCATACAAATTTTAGTATTATTTGCTCCAGCTCTTTGAAAAATACTGGTGGAATTTTGATTGGAATGGCATTAAAAGTATAGATTGCTCTGGGCAGTATAGACATTTTAACGATGTTTATTCTTCCCATCCAAGAGCATGGAATGGTCTTCCATCTTTTTGTGTCTTCTTCAATTTCTTTTAGGAGTGTTCTGTAGTTCCTCGAGTACAGATCTTTAACCTCTTTGGTTAGGTTTATTCCGAGGTATCTTATGGTTTTTGGTGCTATAGTAAATGGAATCGATTCTCTAATTTGCCTTTCTGTATTTTCATTGTTAGTGTATAAGAAAGCCACTGATTTCTGGACATTGACTTTGTATCCTGCTACATTACTGAATTGCTGTATGAGTTCTAGTAGTTTGGAGGTGGAGTCTTTCGGGTTTTCCATATAAAGAATCATGTCATCTGCGAAGAGAGAGAGTTTGACTTCTTCCTTGCCAATTTGGATACCTTTTATTTCTCTTTGTTGTCTGATTGCTGTTGCTAGGACTTCTAATACTATGTTGAACAAGAGTGGTGAGAGTGGGCATCCTTGTCGTGTTCCTGATCTCAATGGGAAGGCTGCAAGCTTTTTCCCATTGAGGATGATATTTGCTGTGGGTTTTTCATAAATAGATTTGATGAAGTTCAGGAATGTTCCCTCTATCCCTATACTTTGAAGTGTTTTAATCAGGAACGGATGCTGGATTTTGTCAAAAGCTTTTTCTGCATCAATGGAGAGGATCATGTGGTTTTTCTCTCTTCTCTTATTGATTTGTTCTATCACATTGATTGATTTGCGAATGTTGAACCATCCTTGTAACCCAGGGATGAATCCTACCTGGTCATGGTGGATAATCTTTTTAATGTGCTGTTGGATCCTGTTTGCTAGGATCTTGTTGAGAATCTTAGCATCCATATTCATCAGTGATATCGGTCTGAAATTCTCCTTTTTGGTAGGGTCTTTGCCTGGTTTGGGGATCAGGGTGATGCTGGCTTCATAAAAAGAGTCTGGAAGTTTTCCTTCTGCTTCAATTTTTTGAAACAGCTTCAGGAGAATAGGTATTATTTCTTCTTTGAAAGTTTGATAGAATTCCCCAGGGAATCCGTCAGGTCCTGGGCTCTTGTTTTTTGGGAGGTTTTTGATCACTGCTTCAATCTCGTTACTAGATATCGGTCTATTCAGGTTGTCAATTTCTTCCTGGTTCAATTTTGGGAGTTTATAGTTTTCCAGGAACGCATCCATTTCATCTAGGTTGCTTAGCTTATTGGCATATAACTGTTGATAATAGCTTCTGATGATTGTTTCTACTTCCTTGGTGTTAGTTGTGATCTCTCCCTTTTCATTCATAATTTTATTAATTTGGGCTTTCTCTCTTTTCTTTTGGATTAGTGTGGCCAATGGTTTATCGATCTTATTGATTCTTTCAAAAAACCAGCTTCTAGTTTCGTTGATATGTTCTACTGTATCTCTGGTTTCTACCTCGTTGATCTCTGCTCTAATCTTGATTATTTCCCTTCTTACGTGTGGAGTTGGTTTGATTTGTTGTTGATTCTCCAGTTCTTTAAGGTGTAGAGACAGCTGGTGTATTCTGGATTTTTCAATTTTTTTGAGGGAGGCTTGGATGGCTATGAATTTCCCCTTTAGGACCGCCTTTGCTGTATCCCATAGGTTTTGGAGTGAAGTGTCTTCATTCTCATTGGTTTCCATAAATTGTTTAAGTTCTTCTTTGATCTCCTGGTTGATCCAAGCATTCTTAAGCAAGGTGGTCTTTAGCTTCCAGGTATTTGAGTTCCTTCTGAACTTTTCCTTGTGATTGAGCTCCAGTTTCAAAGCATTGTGATCTGAGAATATGCAGGGAATCATCTCAGTCTTTTGGTATCGGTTGAGCCCTGATTTGTGACCCAGTATGTGGTCTATTCTGGAGAAGGTTCCATGTGCACTTGAGAAGAATGAGTATTCTGTTGTTTTAGGGTGGAATGTTCTGTATATATCTATGAGGTCCATCTGGTCCAATGTATCATTCAATGCTCTTATTTCTTTATTGATTTTCTGCTTCGATGATCTGTCTATTTCTGAGAGAGGCGTGTTAAGATCTCCTACTATTAATGTATTCATATCAATATGACTCTTTATCTTGATTAATAGTTTTCTTATGTAATTGGCTGCTCCCATATTGGGGGCATAGATATTTACAATTGTTAGATCATCTTGGTGGATAGTCCCTTTAAGAATGATGTAGTGTCCTTCTGTATCCCTGACTACCGTCTTTAGTTTAAAATCTAATTTATCTGATATGAGAATCGCTACCCCGGCCTTCTTTTGAGGCCCATTGGCGTGAAAGATGCTTCTCCATCCCTTCACTTTCAGTCTGGGTGTATCTTTAGGTTCAAAATGGGTCTCTTGTAGACAACATATGGATGGGTCCTGTCGTTTTATCCAATCTGCAACCCTGTGTCGTTTTATGGGTGCATTTAGGCCATTCACATTGAGAGTGATTATTGAGAGATACGTTTTTATTGACATTGTGTTATCTTTGAAGTCTTTCTTTCTGTCGATTGTCTCTATATTTCTGTTCAATGCTATTCTTAGGATTTTTCCTCTTTTATAGAACCCCCCTTAATATTTCCTGCAGTGTCGGCTTGGTGGTTGCATAGTCTTTCAAGCCTTGCCGGTCTTGGAAACTCTTTATCTCTCCATCCATTTTGAATGTCAGTCTTGCTGGATAAAGTATTCTTGGCTGCATGTTCTTCTCATTTAGTGCCCTGAATATATCTTGCCAGCCCTTTCTGGCTTGCCAGGTCTCTGTGGACAGGTCTGACGTTATTCTGATGGGCTTTCCTCTGTATGTAAGGAGGTTCTTTGTCCTAGCGGCTTTCAAGAGATTGTATCTACAATTATGATTCCTCAATTTTACTATGAGGTGCCTGGATGTTTTTTTTGAATTTATAATCTTGGGGGGGGACCTTTCTACTTCTAGTACATGAACACTTGTTCCATTCGCAAGATTGGGAAAATTTTCATGAAAAATTTGTTCCACTATATCTTCTAGACTTCTTTCTTTCTCCTCCCCTTCAGGGATTCCAATAATTCTGACGTTGGAACGTTTCATGGCATCATTTATTTCCCTGATTCTGTTTTCGTGGCTTCTAAGCTGTTTGTTCCAGGCTTCCTCCTGATCCTTTCTCTCTATTTGTTTGTCCTCCAGATCACTAATTCTATCTTCTGTCTCAGTTACCCTAGCTTTTAGAGAATTTAGATTAGATTGGAACTCATTGAGAGCGTTGTGAACCTCATCCCTGGTGGCCTTCAGCTCTGCCCTAACATTATGGACCTCCTCTCTGGTCGCTTTCAATTCTGCCCTAATCAATTCTGTTTGGTCATCCATGGCTTTCTCCAACCTAGCTATTGCCTGGATAATTGTTAGCCTGAATTCTCTTTCTGACATATTGTCTATGTTGATAGCCGTTAGCTCTGTTGCAGAAGGCCCATCCTCTGTATTTTTCTTCTGTTGGGGATTCCTCCTCCTAGTCATTTTGGTGAGAGATGACTGGACAGATGTAGCTGGATGTATTGACCGTGGTGCAGTCAAGGTGCACCCTGGAACGCTTCTGAGCACTCAGGATTCCCCACCCAAATGAGAGAAAAAAGAAAAGAAAAAGAAAAAAGAGGGAGAGAGAGAGACAGGAAAAAAAGGGGAGATAAAAGTGAAGGTTCAGCCCAAATGGGCCCCAGGGTAAGGTTTATGACGTATACAAACAAAAACAGACAAACAAAAAGACTGATAAAAGTATATGATGAGAGAAAAAATATATATATATAAGCAAAAAAAAGGAGGAGCCTCGTCAAGAAGAACCCCAAGTATAAGATTTATATACTATCCAGACCAACATAAATACACAGAGACACTGGCAGAAGAAAAAGATGGGAGCATGGTTATAGATTCTCGGTGTGGGCGAGGAAGGTTATTTTGATTCTTCCTGGATGTATCTTGATATCTTTGTTAAAGGACTCAACTTTCCTAAGAAAAAGGGGGATTAAAAATTGGTTCACCTATAGGGGTAGCATTGCTTGGAGAAAGGGGGTTACCTTGAAGTTTAACTCTATATGAATGTTAGAAAATAAAAATAAAAAAGGAATAAACTGGACTAAACTAAATTAAAAATTTTTTTAAAAATTAAGAAAATAGAAAAGCAAAAGAAAAACACATGTGTATGTATCAAAAAAATTCAGGTTAGAAGTTTATCATGGAATTTGATGTACTGGACATCTCACTGTGATGGTAAATAGGTTAAAAAATTATCTATATAAAAAAAGAAAAAAAATGAACCAGAATAGTGGGAAAGAATTAAAAATAAAAGTTGTATCTATGAAGTAGTGGTGGTTGTTCTCTTGTAGTCTTTTTTTTTTTTTTTCCTGATTTGTTTTCTGGGGGAGGGGGCTGCCACGTGGGTTTTCAGTCAATGATGTTCCCTGAGTTAAGTCCTCCCGACCCCCTCAAGGGGGTGGGCTCTGAGAAAAACGTTTTTTTTCAGGTTTTTGTTCTCTGGAGGTTTTTATGTTTGTTCACTTCTTTTCTCTCGCCTTGACAGCTTTTGATGGTTTTTGGAGGTTTAGAGGAAAGAAAACTGCACCCCAACCTCCCTCTCAGAGAGAAGCCTCAGTCTGCTCCCCTGCAGGTGCTGCAGCCGCTGGGCCGCTGGCAGAGCAGGTTCTGAGTCACGGTCCCTGGGGACGCAGGATCTCCTGCTTGTAGGCAAAACCAAGGCAGCTGTGGCTGTCTGGGCAGCTCCAGACCGCCAGAGAGGTTCCAAGCAGCGATCGCACACTGAGATTTTCCCGCTGGCTGGGGCTGAGAGCTCAGGGCTTGCGCGCACCTCTCCCAGGGGATGGTTTGGGGCGCGGCGCCTCCAGCTCTATCGGCTCTATCGCCGCGTGGGTCTATCGCCGCGTGGGTCCCAGAACACCAGGCTGGGCGTGCACCTCTCTCAGGGGAGGTTGAGGCACGCGCGCATCTCCAGTAAGGTGCGCGTTCTGCCGTCTGGTGTGGCTCCCAGCCCCTCACGGGAGCCGGACTCCACCCGTTCTCGGGCGCACTGGCGGCTCCGGGACAAAGACCAGGTTTCTCCGCCGCACTCTCCGGCTCAGCGCCAGGGGATGCTGCCCTGGGTCTGGGGACTTAAGCCCTATCCCTATCCGCCCCGATTCCCACAATTTCCCCGCTCGAGTCTTTGCTCTTTTGAGTGCTTTCAACAAGACTCCAAGTTAATGCTGGTCCCCAGATGCCGGGCACTCTCGTATTGGGGTATTATTTTCCAGTCGGTTGCCTCTGGTGGCTCCCTCCCCCTTTTGTTTATCTTCCGATATCAGTCCGACGTTCCCACTCCACTTTACCTGCCCACTGGCGTCTTCTGGCCCCCGTAGAGATCCAGACGTGTATAATTCTGATCTCAGGCTGATTTCATGGGTGATCGGAGTTCTTTGGTAGGTAATCAGCTCACTTTAGGGTGCAGGTTGAAAAGGCGCCTCCTCCTACTTCCCCGCCATCTTGTCTCCCCCCACATTTGACGTTTTTAAGTAAGACTTAGAATGGAATCTAGTATAATGTGGATTAGAAAAAAATCACTGATACAGATCAGACGGTTGTGTCTTTTTTAAGAAAGATTTTAGTTATTTATTTGAAATAGAATGAAAGTGAGGGAGAGAGAGAGCATGGGGTGGGGGGAGGGGCAGAGGGAGAGGAGGGCTCCCACTGGGGAGGGAGCCCAGCGCTGGCTTGATCCCAGGACCCTGGGATCATGATCTGAGCTTAAGGCTGACACTCAGTGGACTAAGCCACCCAAGTGCCCCCGTTGCTTGTTTCTATTTTGAGTAGTAATAATAATATTTTTGTTCTAAGATGTTAGCTAAATAACCCTTCATTAATTTTAATTTGTTGAGATGACATCTGTCATATATATTGGATATTGAATTGAGTTAAAAAGAAGAACCACCCTTATGTTTATAATCATATAAGAGAATACGTAAGACTTTCCTTTTTTAAAACTTCTGTATTTAATGATTTTATACAAAGCACCGATAGACTAAATACTAATATGAAAGGGTTTTTGAAAATTTCTTTGGACCTTTGGTACATTTTTATAGTGGTTTTTTCATACATTTAAATTAGTTGAATAAATAATTCAACTAACTGCACTGTATTTTTGAACTTCTTGTCTAGTTTGTTAGTTGCTATAATTATTAAATATAATATTACTGACTACGCTCTGTTTTTAAACTTCCTGTCTGGTTTGTTAGTTACTGTGTCAATCAAATAATAAATATGAATGAAAATTATCCTTTTGCCTAAAAATTGATGAAAATCAGGGAATGGACTGGACTTAACCAATCAGTGGGCCAAAAGTGTTTTAATTGACCTCACACCATAGTGAAATTTAAGTTGAGTCTTTATGGTGGGTGACAGTAAAGCTATTTGGCATAGCATTAATAGATGAATTTGAAAGAAACCACCGCGTTCTTTTGGCTAAAGAATGAACAAATACAAAGCACTTCTTGTATGCTTTGTATTACTTGATTAACTGACAAAGGTTTCCAAATTCTCATGGCTGAAAACCCACCAGAAGCTGAGGAGTCTTTACAGGGACTATCCTTCACTGTGAAATATTCCCAGGGATAGAATGTGTGACCATGAAGATGATTTGAAACACAGCTGTTAAGAGTCACCATTTTTTTAACCTAAGATGCAAAAGCGCCCTGGGGTGTTGGGCAGAGTGACAATCCTGGATTTACCCATACAGTCCTGGCATATTAAACCAAGTGTGTCCTGCTCTGTCTTCTTGAGTAAACTAGTAATTCCTGCATTTGATAAAGTAGAGATTGTATGGGTTTCACAATAGCATATGTTTTTGGTATTTGGAAATTAGGTCTCACAACTCTTTAATTAATTAGGCATTCTGAAAGTGGAACATTCCAGTTATTACACAAATATCAGAAATTACTTACTCCTCTGTAGGCTATCAAAATAAGTTGTAGATGCAAATGAACTTGTGAAATTTTATCAACTCTGTGGTTATGGTGCTCCAGGGCCAAACTGAGGTAATGTTTCCATATCATCATCAGAATATTACTAAAGACATAATTCAGCTGTGATAGAAGTCTAGGGTGCTACAGCTCTCCATTATTAGGGATTTAGGGGTGCAAGGTTTGTTTCAACTAGCTGCTCTGCTGGACACAGAGTATCACCCTAATCTCTGTGTCTGGGATGGTCACTCACTGATCTGCATTCAGACAGAAGGGAAGGGAAAGGGGGAAAAAAAGGCATACCCCTTGCTCTTAAGGACACAACCCAGAAGTTGCACACCTCTCTTCTGCTTTTGTGCCTTGGGCCAGAATTTAGTCATAAGGTCACACCTTGGTACATGGGTAGTTGGGTAAGGTAGACTTTATCATTGGTAGGCATGTGCCCAGCTAAAAATTTTGAGGTTTACTTACTAGGAGCATGAAAAAGAGAATGGTAATTAGGGATAACTAGCAGTGTGTCAAACATGTAGCCAGTCTGGAAAAAAAAGCCTAATTTTATAGTCATTTCCAGTATAATATCACGTGTTTGCTGACATTATCATCAAAGTTCAATGCTATTGAAACATTTCATTCACATTCATTCACATTTCATTCACATAGGTTTTTATAGCCTAGGGGCCTGAGAGTCATTTTTGGGCAGGCATCATGTTTTACTGCTCATTGGGACAAATCACTTCCTCCGTTTCTCTTGTTTTCCATAATGTTTTCATTGCTAGTATATTTTATTTATTTTTTAGTTTTTTAAAAATTTGTTTTTATTTTTATTTTTTAAAGATTTTATTTATTTATTTGACAGAGTGACACACAGTGAGGGAGGGAACACAAGCAGGGGGAGTGGGAGAGGGAGAAACAGGCTTCCTGCTGAGCAGAGAGCCCAGTGGGTGGCTCCATCCCAGGACCTTGAGATCATGACCTGAGCCAAAGGCAGACACTTAATGACTGAGCCACCGAGGAGCACCTCATTGCTAGTATATTTTAGAATCTAAAATGATGATACTGTTTTAGTTGATTCAAATTAGAATTGTTAAGCTAAAAATGGTGAATACATTTATGAGAAGTCTTTGGAAAGGGTTAAACCACACACACACACACACACACACACACCCCCTCTGGTATGGCTTCAAGAGGGCTGAGAGATTGTTCATTAGTATCTAGCATAATGCCTGGCATATGTTGAATGAATAAATACAGATTAGCCACATAGTTTGAACATTTTGGGTCATTTTTCACACACACAAAATATTTCTTCGTAAATGTTTCAGAGAATTCTCTTTAAAACATTTCCTAAACTAGTGGTTCTCAGAGTTTGGTACATATAAGTCATCCAAGCAGAGTATAGCACTCCCTCAAATGTAATTAGTCTGTTGCGAGGCCCAGGGATAAGCATTCCCGGGATATCTTTCTATCCCTTTCCGACTCTGGGATTTGATTTACTTGTTTCTCTTTGTTTTCTGAAGGAGTTGTAATGGGCTCTTTACTGGACTGTCTGCCCTCCATCCTGAGCTGGCACAAATAAGTGGCTCCTAGCATGAAAGACAGCAGACCACGATTATGAAGTTGTTTGTGTCACTTCTCTTGGGGCCTTGATTTCCTCAATTGTAAATGGCACCGTTAGAATAGATGGTCTCCTACATGTCTGAGCAGTATCATTGGAAGATGGAGATATATTAAATTAGATAGATCTCTCACTACTCAATTAGTGTTAATGATACATCTATCCTAAAAGAAAATTACTTTTGAATTAGTTTTTGATAACTCACTGTGTAAGAGTCATTTTTAAAAACTTATGTTACTACACCATTAAAAAAAATTAATTCTAGCATGGTTCACATACAGTGTTCTACTAGTTTCAGATGTACAATATAGTGATTCAACAATTCCATAAATGACTCAGTGCTCATCGAATTGAGGGTTAACCCCTCCGCCTACCTCACCCATCTCCCTTTCATATACCATCTTTCACCAAGAACTTCCCATGTTACTGTTGTGAAATCTTGCTGGATACTTACGTTGGATGCTGACTATTAACTTTCAAATTGACAATTATTTCTAAACTGCAGCCTATCGCCACTTAGATTTTGCTGAGTCACAAGAACGTTCCTACCTATGTAAAGCAGAGGCTTCCTCAGAAGTTAAGTATGAGGGTGGTGGAAGTCCCCTGCTTAATCAAGTTCCCTTTAACTAAAATCTCTTAGTGCCCTTCTGAAAGACGGAAGACCTTGGTGAATATATTAATAGCTATTAGTACATCAAATTCACCAGCTTTCAGAGTTAGGGCCCTGAGGAAGTGAACCCGGGATAGGCATATTTTTCTGGAAGTGAAGGGAAGGTTTAGAGCAAGGGAGGAAAGTCTGAAAATGTCAAAGCCTAATGAGCAGAGAGCTATGCATCCCTAGAGAGGATGCCAACAGTGGGAGGGAAGATGGCCATGCTTCATTGGAAAGAAAGCAATGGTAGAGTCACCTGCTCCAGAATTTTATCAGAAGCAGATGACCCCAAAGTCAGAAGGAAGGGTAAATGAGGAATGTTGCTAAAATGTAGAAAAATGTAATATGACCTACAGCATGAGAATTTTCCTATGTGGAGGCCCAGGAGGAAAGTCATAATAGCTCCAGAGGCAAGATTCGTTTTCTTGTTTGTTTGTTTATTTGTTTAAAAAAAGTTTATTTGAAAGAAAGAGTGTGAGAGTTGGGGGAGGGGCAAAGGGAGAGAGAGAGAGACTCTCAAGTAGACTTTGTGCTGAGCCCAACGTGGGTCTCGATCTCATGACCCCAAGATGACTTGAGCCAAAAATCAGGAGTTGGACACTCAACTGACTGAGCCACACAGGCACACCAGCATTTTTTGTTGTTGTTGTTTGTATTAATTACACCTTACTCTTTCTTCTTAGATGGATCCCATATTGGGGAATGATGGCTTATTACTTAATTAGTTCATCCTAGTTGTATCATAGTTGATAACATAGTACTATCAATCAATTCAATTATTTCTTAAGATTTCAGGTATAGAAGGCAATGATCAAATTGGGAATTGTTCCTGGAGTTAAGCATGTGGTAGTCAGTGTTCAAAAATAGAAAGAACATGGACAATATATAATGAATATTGAATCCTCTCGGAAAACAGCCAGTGAGTATTTATTTTTCCATTTTGATAGCTTGTTTTATGAGTCTTATATTCAGTCTTTATAAGAAATGCTATTAACTTTTTTGACTTCAAAAAAAGGAATGAATACCTCTAGTTATTAAGGAGAACTCAGTTTATTAACTTTTTAACTACTCACTGTCAATCACAAATCTTGTATGTTCTTTCTATTTGGTATGCCCCTGTGTGCTATAGTGATAGTTTTTAATAGTTTAAAAACTATTTCAAATATTGATTAATCTACAATGGGTGCAAATTTCTGTCAACATAATCCAATCAAAATTTTAAATGATGTTATAATCATAGTTCAGAATAATTTTAATGGTCTTAATTGCTTCAGTTTGATTTAATTATTTTTGAAAGTTTGATGTCTAGTTTTAGTGTATAATATGTATGGTTTTCTGTGTTTTCTTCTGTGTTTTTTTGCACAAATTTTAGACCTGTTAGAACTCAAATATTTCCAAAATCCTTGAAAATCAGGAGCTCATCCTGGATATATCCCCTAGATTTAAGAAAGGTCCTCTCTAAAATATTCTGTTATATTTATATGCAGTTTGTTTAGACAGTTGTTTTTATACCAGTGTTAACCCTTTGTAAGGTAATATTTATAATAGCTTTTTTTTTTTGGTAAATAGGCAAATCTAACAAAATTGCCTGTGATGTTTAAAAAATGTAAAACTATATAGAATATACAAATGCAGTTTGAAATAAACAGTCCAAAGGAAAAGAAATGTGGAGTAACATATTTTTGCACCGAAGAGAGGGAGCAACTAAGAAAGTCATGTCACTTAATAAATATTTATTGAAGGAATGATTTTTAAGGAAGATACTTGTGCCTCAAAAGCAAGAGATCTTTTCCTGTTGGTCCTAAGTAATGAGACCCCTGTCCCTCACACAAAATTATCTCTAAATTTCTTGTGATTTTTTAGTTCTCCATGATGCCAAAATACGCCAATTAAAATTTAAGGAAATTTCTTAGGAAAATTCATCAGCTAATCTTATATTTTCTCTAGAAAATGTCAAACTTAGAAATGTTTTCAAATATTATTTAAAATGAAATTTAAAACATTTTTCTTTTTTCAACTGGGTATTTGAACAGTTACGGAGAGAGAGTTTTTTTCCACTGAGGGAGGGTTTGACAAATGGAATAAAATATCAATTGGAGAGTACAGGCAAAACAAAACAAAACAAAGAACCCCCACCAAAACAAGAAAACCCAAAACAATAACAACAAAAAAACCCCTAAGCCTTCCCCCCAAAAAACCCCAAAACCCCAAAACACACATTCATAAAGACAGTTTAGGTGGTTTTATTTTTCTTCTTAGGGACATTTGACATCTTAAGTTAATCTTTTTAAAGGTATAAAGAGGGAACATAAAGTTCTCTTTAATAGATATGGCTAAAGCACCTCAGTTTTATTTTTTTATTTTTATTTTTTCAGTTTTATTTTATGGCTATTATTAGCTGACAAGATGAGCTAATTGATGTTATTCCCAATGCTGCAACAGCTAGAATTTAAAAATTTAGATCTAAAGCAAACTAACATATAAAAAAATACTTCTTGTGCTTCAGTATTTATAATGAAACCCACAACCAATAGCTAGCTCTTAATCCAGGGTCATAGATACTCCGTCGTGGAGTAGAAAGGACCCATCGCTTTGAAAGGACTGGGTTTCCAACAAGGCAAGAAGCCTGAAAAATTGGCCTGGTGAGTCAATTTTATTTTGCTTATAAAGTGTAATTGTCTAAGTTCATTAGCCCTTGGCAAACTGAGTACTGTGAAGACTGAGCAAATATAACAACACAAGGGAAATGGTATGAATCCTGATTTTCTTAGTTTTTTTGTGAATAATAGATGCAGTACTGTTGACAGAGCTCGGGGATATCAGACCTTTCATTTACAGTAACAATGTATCACTGTTACCTTCATTTCTTCTAAGTGATATACTGTATGAGCATTTACATTGTCTAATTGTGTGTAATTTTTATCTCAGGTTTTCCTTATTTAATTACAGTCTTGCTTACATTCATTTTCAGTGAAGACCATCTAATGGGCCAGTGTTTACACACGTAATTGGTTTTAATATAACTGATTGTCATCTGATCAGTAGAGTAATAGATGTAAGGGAAGATACTCCTGAATTTCAACAAACTTCTGGACTTTACTGTATCTCAGATTTCTCCTTTCTTTTAACTTGTCTTGAAGAAGTTTCACCCCTCAAGGCTTTCTTCATTGAACCCTCTCTTTTATTATTTTAAAAATTATTTATGAAATATTTCAGACATTCGAGTATGAAGAGTAGGCAGATCACCAAAGAAAGTAATAGACACATAGCTGAAGAAATAAAAACATGAAAGATGTCATTCCCATCTTTTCAGCACTTCCCTGCTCAAAATTTAGCCTCTATCCTCCATTTGGCTAGACTCAGATTTCTTCATCTCCCATTATTCTCACCTCACACGTAACAATGCTTTATTATTTTTGTAATTACATATTCTTATTTTATGTAGAGCTTTGTCCTTCCCTATTCCCTGTGACAGAATGTGAGACCCTTGAGGCAAGATAAACACCAACAAATGCATATTGAAAGACTGCAAAATGCTTTATCTTTCTTAGCTCTGTCTTGTACTCTGATTCATTCTGTTATATAGTGCCCTGAGTTACTGTTAATACAGGGTTTGTGGGTTTTTTCAGTGGTGGTTTTAATTGCATGGACTTCAGACTCAGGAGAAAATTGGATTGCGAGCACTTTTTATACTGAGTTATTAAGGGAGAGTCTCTGCACCACTTTTAGTCTCAGTATTGTTATTTCTAAAATAGCTGGCAGAGATAGCTTTAGGCAGGTGTTCAGTCCCTTTTAGCTCTGATAATGTATAAACATTATTTCTGTATTTCATAGAAGCTCTGTGGTAGTGGATCGTAAGAGGATGTACGTATATATGCTTGAAACATGGGGATATTTAATAAAGAGATATCATATTATAATCATTGGTGATATGTAATCTTACCCCCAAATTAGTAAAATATTTAAAATAAAAGATAAGGACCCGACCAGATTTAATTATTTTGAAGTTAAATATTATTTGTAAAACTTATTTATTCATAAATAATAAAATAAAATGATATTGATTTATTCAGTACAAAGTCTTTAATTTTTAAAATTGTTTCTGGAAGTTTAATGTTTAATGTTTAATGCAATGATTGCCTAGATTCACAATTGTTCAAAGTATATTTTCAATAAAATAATGTTTTTTTTACCCTGGGTCTTTTTTATTAATATTTTTATTAATATATAGTGTATTATTATTTTTTATTTTAAAAAAGATTTTATTTATTTGAGAGAGGGAGACAGAGAGAAAATGAGTGGGAGGAAGGGGGAGGAGGAACAAATAGACTCTCTGCTTAGTGGGGAGCCCCACGCGGGACCCAATCCCAGGACCCTGAGATCATGACCTGTGCTGAAGGCAGGGGCTTAACCCACTGAGCCACCCAGGCACCCCTCAAAATAAAGCATTTTTAAGTAAGAAAAATTAGATTTATTTAAACATTTCTCTTAAAAGAGTTTTAAGGCATCTATCTCACCTGTTATAAATATTTTCACTTGAGATTTTTCTCAAACAGCGATGTACCTGAGTGTCATCTAAGTTTCTGGCCCCAAACCCCAAACTCAGATCCATTTTATCATTAAGTCTGGAATGAGAGCAGAAATCTTTAAGAGCAGTTGACCCCTGGGATCTTCTCCAATTTTGAAACCTCAGTCTTTGCTTTTCTTTGTTTTCCAGAGGTCTGTTAATAATATCTACTGGAGTGTCTGTCTTTCTATATAATCTCTCATGAGATGGTCATTGTGGAAAGTTCATGAGACTAACAGATGAGGCCATTGGCATGGGATTCACTACATGGGGTGTGTGACGCTTCCTAGACTGTAGATTCCTCATCTCAAATTCACTTTTAGCTCTGTTAATAGTTAATTTTACATTTCCATTTTATTAAAGGAAAACATTCATAAAGCATATTGATCTGAAATGTACAGGTAGAGAATATTGTTATGTATCTATACACAAGTGTAACTATCACCCTGATCAAGATAGAGAAAATTTCCAGTACTTCATAAGATTCCCTCATGCCCCTTTCCTGTCAACTCGTCCACCCCACTCAGGGGTAAACAATGACCTCTATCATCTGATTACTTTTGTTCATTCTTGAACTTCATATAATAGCATCATATACATGTCTGTTTTTTCACTAGACTGAGCAAGTGCATATACAACATATTGTATCTAACAATGGGTGATTTAAAAATTTATGTACCTGTGTACGTGTTTGATGTAATGTGTGGAATTCCACTGGGAGTATGCCATAATTTATTCATTGTTGGTATTTGGATAATTTCCAGCTTATGGCTATTATGAATAAAAGTATATGAATATTCTTCTACATGCCTTTTTGGCCATATGCACTCAGAATCTTGGGGATCTATCTGGAAGTGCAGCTGCTATGTCATAGGGTAGGCGTGTATCATGTCAGCAGAAACTGCAGTTTTCCCAAGTAGTAATACCATTTTCCACTCCCACCAATAGTGTGTGAGAGTTCCAGCTGATCTGCATCTCATCAACACTTGGTAATATCGATTTTAACATCTTTGTAGTATCTTTTAATTTTAGGTTGTCAGTGAGTGATTTTGATCTGACAAATTTGATGGACATCTAAACAATGAGGGTTAATGAAATAGAAATTTTCCCAAAAAGAACTTATCAAACTCAATACCCAAAGAACAAATAATCCAGTCAAGAAATGGGCAGAGGACATGAACAGACATTTCTGCAAAGAAGACATCCAGATGGCCAACAGACACATGAAAAAATGCTCCACATCACTCAGCATCAGGGAAATACAAATCAAAACCACAATGATATACCACCTCACACCAGTCAGAATGGCTAAAATGAACAAGTCAAGAAATGACAGATGCTGGCGAGGATGCGGAGAGAGGGGAACCCTCCTACACTGCTGGTGGGAATGCAAGCTGGTGCAACCACTCTGGAAAACAGTGTGGAGGTTCCTCAAAAAACTGAAAATAGAGCTACCCTACGACCCAGCAATTGCACTCGTGGGTATATATCCTCAAGATACAAACGTGCTGCTCCGAAGGGGCACGTGCACCCGAATGTTTATAGCAGCAATGTCCACAATAGCCAAACTGTGGAAAGAGCCTAGATGTCCATCAACAGATGAATGGATAAAGAAGATGTGGTATATATACACAATGGAATACTATGCAGCCATCAAAAGACATGAAATCTTGCCATTTGCGACGACGTGGATGGAACTAGAGGGTATCATGCTTAGCGAAATAAGTCAATCAGAGAAAGACAACTATCATATGATCTCTTTGATATGAGGAAATGGAGATACAAGGCGGGGGGGGTTGGGGGGAGGTAGGAAAAGAGAAAATGAAAAGATGGGATTGGGAGGGAGACAAACCATAAAAGACTCAATCTCAAGAAACAGACTGAGGGTTGCGGGGGGGAGGAGGGACGGGAGAGGGTGGTGGGGGGAAATGGACATTGGAGAGGGTATGGGCTATGATGAGTGCTGTGAAATGTGTAAACCTAGCGATTCACAGACCTGTACCCCTGGGGATAAAAATACATTATATGTTTATTAAAATAAAAAAATTAAAAAAAAAAAAAGAAATTTTCCCAAAAGAAAAAAAACTATTTTACCCTGATTGCTTTGTTTTCAAGGGGTTATTTTTGATTACTTTAGGCCTTCAGATAAATTTATTTGAAAGCTTTATATTATTCTAATATAGTTCTCACCAAAAAACTTTTTATGATCATTTTAAAGGTCTCTTTGGGCATATGTGTTTGATTCTGTTGGGTTTTCAGTTCAGTAGCTAACTTATTTCTTAACTCCTAAAATACATTGATAATAAAGACATTTCTACAAAGAAGAAAAGGGAAGGTTCTCTCTGAAGTAAAATGGAAGGACTAGAAAGGAGCGTTTACTGATATACCCCTTAACTATAATTTTTAAGGTGCCAAAAGTGTGCCAAAAATCTAAAAAATTAGGTTTATGTAGTACTCTGCAAGAGAAAAGGAACTTGGCAAATACATTAGTAGTAACTGATTTATTAGATCATGGTGTTCTCATTTTAGGAAACACGGGGTTGGAACCTAAGCAAGTGTGACTCAGAGAATTTAATTCTGTCAAATGCTGGGTAACAGCCCTGAGAAATCCAAAGCACTAGGGGAGCTTGAGAAGGTCAAAGCTGATGAGCAGGAGGCACGAATGCCTTAAAGGTGTACCAACATAGGGAGAGAGCAGAGTCATTCTAGGTTTGAAATGAAGCAACTGGAAACTTTGTTGACTTCGGAATTCTATCATAGGGAGCCTGAGTGGCTTGGTTGGTTGAGCGACTGCCTTCGGCTCTGGTCATGATTCTGGAGTCCCAGGATCGGGTCCCACATCAGGCTCCCTGCTTGGTGGGAAGTCTGCTTCTCCCTCTGACCCTATCCCCTCTCATGTTCTCTCTCTCTCTCTCTCTCTCTCTCATTCTCTCTTAGATAAGTAAATAAATTCTTAAAAAAAAAAAAAGAATTCTATCATAGATTAGCCTTGAACTCTGGAGGAAGGGCTTTCTGAGGTTTGCTGACAAATGGGGAGAGGAGGAAGCATGGTGTAGAATTATCATAGTTTGCTTCTGCTGGATTGGTTGTGAAGAGAAAAGCAACAATACCTCTCAGAGGTGAGATTGGTTTTCTTGTTTCACATTGTTAGTAGTATTTTACTTCAAGGACTCTAAGTCCTCTGTTAGGAATGATATTTAATATTTATTTTATTCAACACTTGCACAGATGCATCACAATTTGTTCTCAGTCAACTAAACTATTACTCAAGGTTGCAGATGTAAACGGCAGTGGTCGAAAGGAGAAATAGTCCTGGGTTTAAACCTATGATGTGGGCAGCTCCAGAATGGAAAGGAAATGCGGAAAATACATAGTAACTGTGAAACCCTTTAGAAACCAGCCTGTGAGTATTGGTTATTTCATTTGACATCTCGTCTATATGAATTTTATTTCTGGTCTAAATAGAAAACCCAAATGCTTTTCATATGACATCACAGAAGCAGTGCTTATGTATTCTTCACAAAAAAAAAAAACCCTGACAAACAATTATAATTGGTCAGGGAAAGGCAATTTATTGTCTTTTCTTTTTTTTTTTTTTTTTTTTTTTTTTAAAGATTTTATTTATTTGACAGAGAGATATCACAAGTAGGAAGAGAGGCAGGCAGAGAGAGAGGGGAGGAAGCAGGCTCCCCACCAAGCAGAGAGCCTGATGCGGGGCTCGATCTCAGGACCCTGAGATCATCACCTGAGCCGAAGGCAGAGGCTTAAACCACTGAGCCACCCAGGTGCCCCCAATTTATTGTCTTTTCAACCAATATCTATAAATCCAGAAATCTTGTATTTTTTGTGCTACGTGTAAACATAGTTTAAAATTTTATTTTATGTATTATTAATCTAAAATATTAATATTTTCCTGGAACTATAATTAAAATAATAATATGCAGTTATAAACATGTATAATGTGGCTTCAGCATTTTTTAAAGTATTTTTTTAAGTCTATTATTTAGGTTTTGGTCTATAATTAATGGATTTTTGAAGCTAATTCTAAAAATTTATAACTCAAATAATTCTAATACTTGAAAATTAGAAATTAATTTAAATATACTCTAAAAGTCCAATAAAGAAACCAAGAAACCTTGGCTCGTATAGACATCATTTTGGCAGTTATGTTTTTCATACCCAAGAGTTAACCCATTGTTTAGTTTTTACATTTGTCTTGATAGTGGGAACAAATACAGATATGTAGTTTGAAATAGACAGTTTAAGAATAATTTATAAGTGCCTGGAGAATTTTTTTTTTCTACCCATGAGATAGACTAAGGAAATCATGTTGTTCAATAAATATTTGTTGAATGATTAAACATTAAGGAAGAGACTTTTGTCTCAAAAGCAAGAGATTAAAAAAAAATTCATTGATTCTAGTTTACATGAACTCCAAGAAAGGTCTTCAGATGTATCTGAATCCTCAGAACTGAATCTTCAATATGCTGAAAAACTCAGATTAAAACAAAAAGTAGTTGCCTTTAGTGAGGCATTAGTTCATCATGTTGGTGGGTTTTCTGGATAGTAACAAAGTTTTGATAATAACAGTTAGAAATGTTTCAAATCCTATAAAAACAAGGTGTAGGATATATGCATATGGTTCTCTGATTAGAAATTTTACTTTTATGGGGCGCCTGGGTGGCTCAGTGGATTAAAGCCTCTGCCTTCGGCTCAGGTCATGATCTCAGGGTCCTGGGATCGAGCCCCACATCGGGTTCTCTGCTCAGCGGGGAGCCTGCTTCCTGCTCTCTCTCTGCCTGCCTCTCTGCCTACTTGTGATCTTTCCTCTGTCAAATAAATAAATAAAATTATTTTTAAAAAAAAGAAATTTTACTTTTATGTGGATATTTTGACATAGTGGTGGAGAAACCTAGCCCATCCTAGAACAATTTCAACCAATGCAATAAAATAGCACTTGAAAGTTACATTTGAAAAGCAATCTAGGTTTTTTTTTTCCTCCCAGCAAAATATTACATCTTAAATTATAGCACCATAATTTTTCAATAAGTATAACAAATATATTTCCGTTGCAGTGAATAACCTTAGTGACTACTTTTGAATAGCTGATTAAGCATTATTCTCAGATCTCCATCTATTCAAAATTTAAAGTTTAATGTCAAACCAGAACAGCAATGATAGGAGTTGAGATCTGGGTTCAGCATTTGTCCCCAAATTCTCCATTTATGGGATGTAGCATAGTGGCCCCGAAATTGTTGGTTTTTCATCCCTGATAAAGATACTACCTGTCAGTCTTCCTTTTTAGAAATGGCTGGGTTTCTAAGATGAGAATGAGATTCAGGAAGCTGACCTGATGAGTGAGGTTTGATTTGATTAGAGTGTGTTAAATGTTTAAGTTCATCAACCTCAAGCAAATTGAGAAATTACTGAATACTAAAGTATCCTATCAACACATGTTTAAAAAAGCACAGCTATTTATAGTGCTGAATCCAGATTTCCTCAGTGCTCCTGAGTGATTAGCGGAATGTTGCTGAAATTTACTTATTCCTTTGCAATTGTTAACTTCAAAAGTGCACCTCCAATACTTTACCTCAAAGGTATGCTTGTCCATATTTAATCACAATAATAGTTATATTTTAGTGGTTGAGTTACAATGGACCAGTTTCCTACCCACACAATAATTGACCCATTTAATGTTGTTGGTCAGCAAATTTGATAACCATGTAGGAATTACAAGACATGTAAATAGCATGTTTTCTATCCTGTTTTGAAAAAAGTCCGAGATTATGCTATGGTGTTTCCAGAGGTAACAACATGTTCCCCCAGATTCTGATATAAATAACTCTACTTCTCTTTAAAATAATATCTTATTCTTTCTAATAGCTTATTCTTTCTAAGCTTATTCAAAAAAACACTTCAAATCAAATAGAAAACATTTCAGCTATTCAAAAGATTTAAAGAGGAATTCAATGCCCTGTATCCACCACTCAGCTTAAGAAATGAAACATTATAAGATTCTTTAAAAATCAGTGAAGACTGGGGTGTGCTTGTTAGGTGTCTTGAGCCAGACTTCATAGGAGGGGCACTTAGGCACCCAAGAGTTTCCCCAAATCCCCCAAGAGCAGGCTTCTTCTGGAAAGAGTGGGCAGGGGCTGCAGCACCACCAACCTGATTCTGTTTTTCTGAGCCTCCCCAATGCTCAGTGCATCCCAGTCCTTCCTCACACTGCCCCTCTATCAGGAGCGGCTCATATATCCCCACACATCTCAGAGCCAGCAGGGCACCTGGCAGGCTCCACCTACTTCCTGTTTACCTTTGTGGAAAGTTTTACTGTCTGCCTACTCAGACCAGGCCCCTCTACCCCGCCCCTAAGATGGGTTGTCCCCCATGATATTCAGGAGAGAACATTTCCTGAGGGATTGGTTTGGGTAATAGGCCAGAAATGCAAAAACAAGCACATTAAAAAAGAAAAAAGAAAAGAAAAAAGCAAAGCAAAGCAAAGCAAACAAAAAAACAAGTGGGGACAGTGGCCTGATAGAAAAGAAAAGAAAAACAGACAAAAAAAACAAGTGGGGACAATGGCCTGATAGACTTTGAAGATGAATGGGATTTATTTTATGAACTGGATGATTTTTATGACTTGGATGTATAGCAGCTTTGTGTAGCGTATGAACTAGTCTGCTGAGCCTCACCCAGTCGATGTCCCTACTTAAGTGAATACTGTACAGTATAGTTCTCTTAACTGCATTTACTGCTATTAATTTGGTTGACACCAAACCTTTCTTACTCCTTAATTGCCCCTTACTGTTAAGTATTTTAGTACTATTGTATTTTAATTATATATTTCTTTTTTAATTTATTATTTATTTTATTTATTTATTTTCTATTTCTTTTCAGCGTAACAGTATTCATTGTTTTTGCACCACACCCAGTGCTCCATGTAATATGTGCCCTCCCTAATACCCACCACGTGGTTCCCCCAACCTCCCACCCCCCACCCCTTCAAAACCCTCAGGTTGTTTTTCAGAGTCCGTAGTCTCTCATGGTTCACCTCCCCTTCCAATTTCCCTCAACTCCCTTCTCCTCTCCACCTCCCCATGTCCTCCATGTTATTTGTTATGCTCCACAAATAAGCAAAACCATATGATAATTGACTCTCTCTGCTTGACTTATTTCACTCAGCATAATCTCTTCCAGTCCCATCCATGTTGATACAAAAGTTGGATATTCATCCTTTCTGATGGAGGCATAATACTCCATAGTGTATATGGACCACATCTTCCTTATCCATTCGTCTGTTGAAGGGTATCTTGGTTCTTTCCACAGTTTGGCGACCGTGGCCATTGCTGCTATAAACATTGGGGTACAGATGGCCCTTCTTTTCACTACATCTGTATCTTTGGGGTAAATACCCAGTAGTGCAATTGCAGGGTCATGGGAATCTCTATTTTTAATTTCTTGAGGAATCTCCAAAGTGGCTGCACCAACTTGCATTCCCACCAACAGTGTAAGAGGGTTCCCCTTTCACCACATCCTCTCCAACACACGTTGTTTCCTGTCTTGCTAATTTTGGCCATTCTAACTGGTGTAAGGTGGTATCTCAATGTGGTTTTAATTTGAATCTCCCTGATGGCTAGTGATGATGAACATTTTTTCATGTGTCTGATAGCCATTTGTATGTCTTCATTGGAGAAGTGTCTGTTCATATCTTTTGCCCATTTTTTGATATGATTATCTGTTTTGTGTGTGTTGAGTTTGAGGAGTTCTTTATAGATCCTGGATATCAACCTTTTGTCTGTACTGTCATTTGCAAATATCTTCTCCCATTCCGTGGGTTGCCTCTTTGTTTTGTTGTCTGTTTCCTTTGCTGTGCAGAAGCTTTTCATCTTGATGAAGTCCCTAAAGTTCATTTTCGCTTTTGTTTCCTTCGCCTTTGGAGACATATCTTGAAAGAAGTTGCTGTGGCTGATATCGAAGAGGTTACTGCCTATGTTCTCCTCTAGGATTCTGATGGATTCCTGTCTTACGTTGAGGTCTTTTATCTATTTCGAGTTTATCTTTCTGACTCCATTTTGTTACTTGGAAAGAATAGACTCGTTGACTTTTGTTCTTACAGAGGAATTGTGTCAATAATGATCTTCCGCTATCCCATGATACTGAAATAAGACTTTTTTTT
Organism: Martes martes; assembly: GCF_963455335.1. NCBI lineage: Eukaryota > Metazoa > Chordata > Mammalia > Carnivora > Mustelidae > Martes > Martes martes. The sequence goes on along the minus strand of NC_137901.1, from coordinate 20,455,330 downwards.
TTTTCCATCAAGAGCTATTTTGATCAGTGGAATAAAATATAACTTACATGAATAAATAGATTATATTAGTTGGGACAGTTTTACTTAGGAAGTTCAACTCAGTGGATTTTCTGTTTTCTGAGTGCTTAGTTCTGGTGGCCATTCTCAAGTCCAGGTGACCGGAAACTCACAGCTCAGTACATCAGTTTCCACCATCAGTTGATGTCAGTGATGATGCTGGCAAACATGTTGCCAGCACTTGGGGACTCCTGGATGCTCACGATGTCCAAAGGGAGACCTCTGTCATGGACGGGTAATGCTTTGGTTACATATAACCACTATTTCTGTGCAAAAAAAAAAAAAAAAAAAAAAAAAAAATCAATTTATTATCAGTACAGTGCACAGAAAGGGTAAGCAAGGAAGGATTTGTGAGGGCTTGCCTTCTAAGAGCCAGTGTTCTTTGGGAATAAAAATGTACACAGGTAGAGAATAGTACAACCATCAAAGATGATAAAGCAAATTTTGGGACCCTTGTTTTATGTGGGTTAAGTAAGTGTGAAAAGAGTCAATATTCTGCAGTGAAAGGCCTGTTTTGCAGAAGAGTCATAGGTGGGAAACAATGTGTTGTGTTTAACGCTCCAGGGCTACTCTGTGGTGGTCTGCCTCACTGTCCTTCCCTCCCACCTCTAAGACTGACTGTAGCCCTTCTTTTAGCCCTTCTGTCTTCAGTCCTCCCACACCCTGCTTTGTCTTCTCTCCTTGGTGATTGGGTTCAGATCCGTGTTTCTGACTGTATATTCACCTGCTTTATGGCCATGTCTCTTACCTCCAGGGAGAAATCTGATCTTGACTGATTATTGATGGTGTTCAGCTGTTTAGTTGGGTTTTCTGGGCTCCAGCGTTCACCCCACCTGGTACCACCACCCTGCTTAGAGGCTCATTAAGAAGGGTCTCAGTTTAGCTCTATTTTTTAAAAAAATAATTTTTAAAAATCTTAATTCCAGTGTAGTTAACATATGGTGCTATATTAATTTCACGTATACAATATAGTGATTCAACAGTTCTATACATCACCCAGTGCTCACCACAAGTACACTCCTTAATCCCCATCACCTAGTTCACCCATTGCATTCCCCCCCTCCCCACCCCATAACCATCAGTTTGTTCTTTAGAGTTAAGAATCTGTTTCTTGGTTTGTCTCTCTCTGAGCTTAACACTTGGCACAATATAAGAGACCTTTTAGGTCTGAGAGCAAATGGAGAATGAATGACCATGATCTGGTGGAGTTACTTAATATGACTTCTTGCTTGCCAATGTATCTATCTATTACTGAACAGAAGGAGATGTAGTTACCAATCTGGTCTTTCATTGTTTAACAGATGGGGGAAATATTGTTCTGGAAGGGCCACATTTTTGCAAGGGTTCAAGTGTTAAGTTAGTGGTGGATTAGGCTGCGTGCTCAGTTGTGTTGCAAGGTTCCAGTCTGCCTGCCCCTCATCCTGCTCCTGGTTTGATTCAGACCCCAGCATAGATCATGACTATTCTGAGTGGTGAGGACAGTCATTGATTTTCACCAATGCCTAGACCCTATGGGACAAGGTGACTTTTGGTGACTGTTGGTGCTCCTTGTTCCCTGGCTTTGTGCTTAGTGTCTGTTTCTCTTAATTGCCACCCTGGACATCCAACCTGGGGCTTCCTTCCCAAAATTGAAGCCCATGTTTTCTAGCAGTGAAACACACTCCATTCCTTTCCAAGGTGTCAGCCATGTGCTCCTCTCTCCTATTGCCCTGAGCTCAGTTATAAGAGCGAACGACAGTGAGCTAATCACAGTTTCTAAAATTGAGCAAGTGTCAGGAATTGTACCAAATATGTTATATACACTATTATCTTCTTTCATCCTTACAATTATCCTTGGATAGAGATCTACCTTTTCTTGTGAAGAAATAGGAGCTTAGGACATTGAGGAAATTGCCAGGTATTGGCCTATTTATGAATCAGATATAAAAGTCAATCCTGAATCTTTAGAATCCAAAACTCTGAATCACTATACTACACTGCTTCTGATAAAGAAAAAAATAATTTAAAAAAATAAAATTGCAACCTCTTTTTAATTCTTTCCCTGAAGACTGCTGGGGTAAATGTTATTCACCACCTTAGAGATAAACAAGCAAAAAACCAAACCTCAAGACTCAGAGGAGGGAAGAAACTTGCTTTTGATATCAGGGCTTTTGGATTTAAACTCAAATTTGACTACAGACCTTGCATTCTTTTTGTTGTTATGCTGCATATCCAGGAACATTAATAAGCAATATTTGCTGCTCTGTCGTCTTCATTATCACCATCTCACAGATCCTTCTACAGCGTTGACTACATGACCAGCTTTGTTCTTACCACGTGGCACGTATTACTTGATTCTGGCCTCAGAAGAGCCCTGTGACACAAGCCCTGCGGCCAGGCTGATGGCACAGGCTCAGGGGTTTGAATGGAGTGGCCTCACTCACTCAGGAGCCTGGCCCAGTGTCCACTGACTAACTTGCTTGATGGTTTGGAAGTTACAGCACTGTTTGATTTGCACAAAGCTCCATGTTCGTCCTGTAAGTCAGGTGTCTTTATTACCAGCATCCCACAGACAAGAAAACACACACTTAGAAAGGATAATGTAATGGAAGCGGCCAACAGGAGCTGGACCCCAACGAAGACAGTCCTGGCCCGAATTTCATGCTGCCAGATAGTAAATCGAGTTGAAATGTTAGCCAGAGAACGTGTCGGGATCAATACCGGAAGGCTCCAAGGAAGCCTATTAGTGGTACCTGTCAGGTACTGTCAGGATTAGAAAGGAGGGGATTTTATTCAATCTTTTAGTAGTCCTCTGATATAGGCAGCCTCAGACATTTGTCCTGATTTCACTTTGGGTAGATGTAAATGTTTAACAAATTTCCATCAACTCCTTTTAAAATTTCTTAGTTTGAGAGGTGTACATCTGAGAAGTTCCTTTTCCTAATGTTAGGCAAAGCGTAAGACCAATCCTTTCCTAGAATAGAGGCTTAGAGATTAAGCCCAATATTTATTACTAGAAGACTTTCCAAATAATATTTATGATTATATATTTTTATTTTTTTTTAAAGATTTTATTTATTTGAGAGAGAGAGAGAGAGCGAGCGAGCGAACACAAGTAGGGGAAGCAGTAGGGAGAAGCAGGCTCCCTACTAAGTAAGGAGCCCGATGTGGGGCTCAATCCCAGGACCCTGGGATCATGACCCGAGCCAAAGGCAGATGCTTAACTGATTGTGCCACCCAGGCACCCATGCAGAATGTCTATTGACAACAAAAATGAGAACGACTTCCCTAACATTGATTTGGTATATTGTTTTAAAAAACTTTTCTTTAGCAGTGACAATATTCCATATCAAGAAACCTAATAGGACTGTATATTCAATTTTGTATATTCAATTTCTGTTTATGTGGCTATGTGTTCAGTTGAAGGGGGAGTGATTAATGTTGTGGCAGCAGGTCCCAACAGAGGTAATGCTGGTAGTGTTAGAGGCTTTTGTCATATTAGGTAAAAGTGAAGTCATTGTTCCTACTTGTGATTATAGAGTAAATTATAGAGTAAATTATTATGGAACTAGATACAGGTTCAGTTATCATACTGGTGGCTATTGCAGTCATTGGTTCAGCCTATAGTGGGGAAAGAGGCTGCCGTGGTTGTAGGTTCAGTAGAAATTGTAGAACCTGCTGGTACAGGTAGAGATGCTAGTTCTGATGGAGTAGATGAACTTGATGTAGTGCTAGCTATGGTTCTTTGTTCTGTGAGTGTGATATTGATGGCTGTTGAAATAGTAAGGTTGACTGCAGTGGAGGAGTGCACAGCAGTGCCATTGTTGGTGCAGCTGTTGTGGTTGTAGCCAGTCTGTAACTGCTTCAATTTCTACTGTATGTACAATCATAACAGCTACCACCACCACCACCATTTCAATAGAACCTACAGAACACCAGCCACACTTCAACCGTACCTATTACCAGTCTCCACTAGCACATTAGCAGAAATGACAACCCCAAGAGCAATCACCATATGTCAGCTGAACCTACAAGTAACATTATGTCAACTGAGGAGACACTTGTATGGAACCCACAACTACTACTGCTTCAGTTGAAACTGCAAATTCCAGAGGAATCACTACTTTCACCTGAAGCCATAACCATTACCAATGGAATTTACAAGCATAACAGGCATCACCACAAATGTACTTCTACTGTTGTATCCACTGAACAAAGTACTATCATAACCACTATTACCGGGTTAAATGAAATTGAAACTAGCATAGCTCTATTTGAAACTATAACTACCATGATTTGTACTGGACTGAAAACTAGAACTTCCACTAAAACGTCAATAAAATGGAGATTTGATAGCAATAGAAAATAAATGAGACGGATTTGGTGTTGTGGCATTGTTAATGGGCCAACTTGTTATTGTTGGAGTAGTTTAAGTTTTATGACTGTAAGGTCCAGTGAAATATTTCTGTTGACCAAACAAACACTTGTGATAGCATTTGTAGATTCAAATTTGAATATGAGTGACTGTGGGGATGGTTAGATGTAACATAATCCAGGTAGTAATTAAAGATTGGGTTGCTGGTAGAGAAGGCCATTGTAGTGTTTTGCCATGAGAGTTGTGGCATTAGCATTTACAGTAGAAGATTCACTGGAAGCGAAGACAGTGGTTGCACTGGTACTTGTTGTGGGCTGTATATTTAGTTGAAATAGAAGTAGCTGTAGAAATTGTAGGCTCAGCTGAAGGAATAGATGTAGCTTAATTTGACATGATGATAGTGGTAGAGTTATTAGACATTGTGATAGTTGCATTTTAGGTGAAGCAGGGTAAGAATTATGCTCACTTGAAGTACTATTAGTAGAGGGTTGAATTGAAATGTTGGTAATAATGGTAACCATGTAGTAGTAGGATCAGTAGAAATTAAAGTTGTTGTGGATTTAGCTGAAGCGGTATTTCCTAAAGTGATTGTCAGGTCAGTTGAAGTGCTATTAAAATTAAAGTGAAATTTAAATTATAATCCTTGGAGTAGAACAACAAACAGTAACATCATACAAGTTCCCTGTGGTTTCCATAAGTCAGTATCCCACCAAGGGTCACAACAATTGGACTTCTGTCACCATAGATTCAATTTGCCTATTTTTAAACTTCATGTAAATGGAACCACACAGTACATGCAATTTTGTGTCTGACTTCTTTAACTCATCAGTAGATCTGTGATTTGTGTAAGGTGTCACAATTTTTTCTAGGCCCTGATAGTCTAAATGTCTGACCATGGGATTCCAAGTAGCTGTATGACCTGAGCTATCTGTTATGAACTGATTCACCAAGTCATGAAGTTGGGCATGTGTGGTGGTACACAACAAGAAGGGGTACTGCAGGAGTCCCAGCCTTCAGTAAAAGTAGACAAGGCATTTGTGCCTATGACTCAGAAGATGCCATAGAGCTCTGGGCAAATGTGGAAAATTGAGATATGGCATCTAACCTCTGGAAGGCTCAGTTAGAGAATGTAATATTTTGGGACAATCCATGTCCTATTTTGCATGTAACTATTCTCTATTTGGGACAGTTGCAGAGCTTTCTCTTGAAAGCATGCACTGTGTCACTGGCCCAACTTCAATGACTTAGTGGATCAGATAAACCCATTATATCTAACAGCCAAAACATTCTAATGGGTTGATAAAGTGAGTCAGGAAACACATAAAAAAGTCATATATGGTGCCTCCAAAATAAAACAGGCCCACCAAGCAAGATGCCATTAAGTTAGTGCACATGAAAAATAAAGCAACTTGCCTTTCACTTCGGAATGTTATCTTATATGCATTTCCCCAGCCTGCAGAAGGCTCTGCCCCCAGAGCTTTCCAGGGAGGACAGTGGTACTGCCCTTCCTGATAGGATATTTTTACTACATGATGGAGGGCTTTTGTCTGGGTCCTCTCGAGGGAAGCAATCACAGAATAGGTCAGAAACTCACATGGCAAATTCAGTGCAACATATCTAGTCCCAAGCCTTTATGTTTTTAATTATTTTTTTTATGTTCTATCAAAGAAATTGTGTCATTTCGGCTCCATTAAATGTAATGCACCACTGTCGTGGTTTTATGCAACCAAATGAGGAACCATCAGTGCTACTCCGGGCTCCTCAAGCTAGGACATTCAATCTAGAACCTTGAGTAGGTATACCTGTGTCATTACATTCAGCTCAATCCCATGTTAAGATCCTTTCTTTCTGGACCAGCACTCTCAGAATGCACTCCCACACATGTTTCCTGTCCTTCTGTCAATGTTGTTTGGCTGTGTAATTCCATTTTCTAGGAATTGGTCACAGAAAATAGCTTGAAATATAGATTATAATACCTTTCCATATTACTCATAATTGAGGACCTAGAACAACCTAATAGGTTAGCTCAACTAATTCACATATGACATCACACTGGGCATTAAATGTATTATTTTTTAAAACACTTTAAATTACTGGGGCAAATGCATATGCTAAAATGTTAAACGTGAAAGAATATACTGTGTGTGTGTAGTGTGATCACAATTCAAAAAATGTATGGCTAAAAACCAGAGGCTTTCTAATTCCTGTAGCATGAGAACAACCACCTAGTTCTGAATCTCCCTACATTTATTTCTGATGTCCATACAAAGTGGAAAAAACAGAGTAAATAAAACAAAAATTTCCATAATAAACATCTATTGTATAACTCAAAAACAAAGAAAACCTATAAACTCCAACATACATGTACATAGGGTGAAAAAAAGTTAAATCAGCAGAATATTTGTTGTAGTACACATGCTAGCAAAATTAGAAGTTTGACAACGTGAAGTGTTAGCACTTGTGAGAAAATGAGAATGCTGTTATGGGAGTGGGTATTCATACCCATTTGGAAACAATTTTGGGAAGATGTGGTGAAGTTGAAAAAACACACACCTGATGATCCAGGAATTTTACTCTACAGTATACATCTTGAAAAAAAATTTTTTTTAAGATTTTATTTATTTATTTGAGAGAGAGGGAAAGAGAGAGAGAGGGTAGGAGGAAGGAAGAGGGAGGGGAAAGAATTTCAAGCAGACACCATGCTGAGTGTGGAGCCTGACATGGGGCTCCATCCCATGATCCTGAGATTTTGACCTGAGCTGAAACCAAGAGTCAGACACTTAACTGACTGAGCCACTCAGGTGCCCCTCCACATCCTTTAGGAAAAAAAACTTTTTAGAAAAATTGTTATAAATGTTTCTAAGAAGACATATACTAGAATATTCATAACATCATTGTTTATAATAATGGAACCAAACTCAATTTCTATCTATAGAAGAATAGAATAATAATTGTGTTATCTTCAATCAATGAAATACTATAAAACAGTGAAAATGAATGGGATAGAGTATCAGTGTTGTTGCATTTTATAAATGTACTCTGGGCCAAAAAAACCCATATTGTGGAAAAACACACTATGATAGGTTTCATATACATTTTAAAACTTGCAAAAAATTAGATATTTTTTGGAATATGTTACAACATAGAAAAATATACAGGAAATATAAACATCAAATTGAGAAGAGTGGTTACCTCTGGTAGGAAGAAAGGGAACATGGGGATAAAGACAGAGATGGCCCTAATGAAATATAAAACATTTTTATTTCTGTGATATCATGGAAAGATATTTGTTCTAGAGCTGCCTCGGTCCCATAGAGCCCCCATCTTCATCACCCACTCAACACCATGCGAGGCTGATGATGTGAGCAAAGCCCCACCTTAGAACCGTGGGCCTGCTGGTTCTGCCCTGTCCACTGTACTCTGAGTAGGACTATGATGTTCCACCACTCAGCTCTTGGATCTTATTCTAATCCCAGGTATAAGGTTGACCCCAAACTTCCATAGGCCCCATTTCTGACAACCAAGGAATGATTCTTGACCTTACAAGTCCCAATTTCTCTCTTTGCCTCACCAGGTAGACCTGAGATTTTCTTAAATTATGATTCTGAGTTCCCACTCTAATAACTGGTCTATTTCCTGCAATTGCTTAATGAGGCCCGGAGCCCTAGGCTGTTCTTTCGTGTGCATGCCTGCAGACTGCAGACCTTTTAGCAAACCTCAACTCCTAGATCCAGGGCTCTGCTGGACATATGTCTGCACAGCTGATAGCAGCCCCCCACTTTGAATCTCTTAGATGCCTGAGTCCTGCCATTTGTCTGATGTTTGCCTAGAACACGCAGGGTCATGGACATTGAGCTGTGTCTCCACCCTGGGAATTACCAAGTATTACTTGGAACCTGATTTCCAGCACTCACTATCCTTCTGGGCAGGTCTAATTCCAGATGGTAGCACCACCCTGGCCTTGCTTACAGCAAATGTCCATACTTCCCTAATTATCTTGACATATGTCACCAGAGTCTCTAAAGGTTCAACAGTTGTATGATCTTCCCAATAAATTTAGCCTTGAATTTTCTTTCACCTTTTCTCTGCAACCTTCTTTTGGCACAATATGGTATACATTAGGCAATCGACAATGGCTATAGATAACAGAAGAATGGGAAGTCTGAGATTCTGAGGTCCACACACTCTAATTTTTTTTTTTTTTTTTTTTAGGAGAGAATGCTTGTGAGTGGGGTGGGATGGGGGGAGAGGGTGGGGCAGAAGGAGAGGGAGAGAGAATCTTAAGTAGGCTCCACGCTCAGCATGAAGCCCCATGCAGGGGCTTAATCTCATGACCCTAAGATCATGACCCTGAGATCATAACCTGAGCTGAAATCAAGAGTCTGTTGCTTAACCGACTGAGCCATCCAGGCTCCCCTATACCCTCTAATCTTAACTTGGATTTATAAAAGTTCACTTAAAGCATATGTATCTCATCAGGACAGTGAGAATAATAATACTTAATTCTTGTAGGTGTTATAAGGATTGGCTATGAGCAGTGTGGTATACCTATTGAAATAGGCATAAATATCCCTGTAACGTTAATAATATTATGTTAATAAAATCTTATGTCAGGGGCTGTCCAAGGTACCATTGTTTGCTGCAGTCCAGCAAAAGCTGAAACTTTTAAATTCTTTTATTCATTCTTTTATTATTCTTCTCTCCATTTTAAAAAAGCCAGTTATAAGAGTCAGTTTACCAACTGAAGACTTTATAAATTAGTATTTCAGAGCAATAAGAATAAGGAAGGAAATATTTGTTATCTTTAAAAAATTATAAAAGTTCTACAAGCCACATATATAGTCCCTCATAAGAAACACTTAGGTGAGATGTGTTTTATAATTCAGATTTTTAAAAGTCTTATAAAGGCAATATGAAACATTATACAATACCCCCATCAGGACCGTGATAGAAAACCTGCAATAGATACCGATATTTTTGTAATTAAACTTGTGACTAATCATGCCAAATTTATTAAAGGCTAAAAATAGCCTTGTTAGTTTTGATTAACTTTTGCTGCCAAACAAATTTATGCCAAATATTCAAAATAATGTTTTCAAAGGCTTTTCAATTTTGGAATTGTGAATCAAGGATTGCAGACCCATATTTTGAAGAAAGAATGGTTTAATTTTGGGTGTCTCCAGATATAGCAGGACCAGAGTTTAAGGCTGTTGAAGGAACAAGGAAAAATTTGGCTTGGTAAAAAAAGAGAACTTCCAGGGGTGCCTGGGTGGCTCAGTGGGTTGGGCCTCTGCCGTCGGCTCAGGTCATGATCTCAGGGTGCTGGGATCAGCCCTGCATTGGGCTCTCTGCTCAGCAGGGAGCCTGCTTCCCCCTCTCTCTCTGCCTGCCTCTCTGCCTACTTGTGATCTCTTTCTCTCTGTCAAATAAATAAATAAAATCTTTAAAAAAAAAGAGAGAGAGAGAACTTCTGAACCATGAAGGTCACCATAAAATGGAATAACAGACCTTGCAAAAGCCATAGATTCCCAGTCCCTATGGTCAAACAGAGATGCGTTATGCAGTTTCTGTTTATTCTGTAGAAGCCGATGATGTATTTACCATGATGGAAACAACTTCCCATCATACAAAACACACATATCTTGAAATAAATAAAAAAGAACATTCTTTGTTTAAACAAAGCTATTACAATTTAAATAAAATTGAAAGTTTAAAGCCAAACATTCAATAAACAAAAGGTAGGGGGTCAATAAGGGTCTTCTCTGTCTAAATCAATGCTGTCTGGATCCCCAGGTTTGAGACATGTGTTAGGTGCTCAATAAACAGTTGGGAATAAGTTAATGAAAGACCATGTTTGTCAGTATAAACATATTTAAAATTTGTAAGTACACTTCAAATCTGTAATTAAGAAATTCAGTGACATGCATAAAATTAAAACATGGTTTTCTCCTGAAGTTTCTATTTTTTTTTTAAAGATTTTATTTGTTTATTTGACAGACAGAGATCACAAGTAGGCAGAGTGGCAGGCAGAGAGAGAGGAGGAAACAGGCTCCCCGCTGAGCAGAGAGCCCGATGCAGGGCTTGATCCCACGACCCTGAGATCATGACCTGAGCCGAAGGTAGAGGTTTTAACCCACTGAGCCACCCAGGTGCCCCCTGAAGTTTCTATTTTTAAGTAGGGCTAATTATTCTAATTCCATTGTTTTACTGAAATACTTTTTAACTACTTTTGATTCAGGGAAGGAACACTTGCTATGGAGATTGAGTCAGCTTTGATAACTGTAATAAAGAACACCCTGATAGTGTTATGATCACCACATATAAAACACATTTGCTTAAATTTTTAGTGTTCATTTTTAACTTTAATTTAAATGATTGCTTCTGATTGCTTTGATAATAAATATGATAGGGCACTTTGGAAATATATTTTTGTCCCTTTTTTTTTTCACAATGATCTTTCATACTTTTGAATTATTTGGGTTATATATCTGTATTTTACTTAGGCTTGAAATTCTGCCTGATTGCTTGTTTTTAATGCCAAAAACAGAATGAAAAACAAAATGTAATAATCCCTTTCCCTAAAATATCCGACATATTGGATCTCGTATTATAAACTGACCAAAGAAGTAATAATCAAAGCATAGTGAAATTTCAGGCAAGAAAGATTTGTTTGAGTAACATGATTAAAAAAAATAGTTTTGACTTAGACTCTCAGATAACAATGCAATTCACCTATTAGATGAATGAGGAATAAAACTTTCCCCTAAAGATTGGTCAGCTATCAAACAATTCCCTCAACTACTGTCAGTCAGTGAGAATTTCAGGTTTCTTTTTTGCTATAAATCCTGTGAATGAAGACTTTTTATAGGAGATTTTGACAGAATGAGAGATACCCATGCTTTCTGTTCTGTATAACAATCCAGATGGGTTTTGTTTTCTTCTGTTGACCTTTGGATGGAGGCATTCATGAGAATTGTTAATAAACCATGCTGAAGAATTGTTTTCCACAAAATAAATAAAACTCTAATATTTACATGGTAAATTTAGCTTCGGGACAATGTGTTGTTTAATTTTGTGGCTATTTTAAATAAATTTAATATTTTCTATGTTTTTCTTCCAAACTTTGGAACTGAGCCTTGCTGCTACTAGTAGATGGATTAAAGATTGTGAGCATGAGATCAAGTGATAGAGTAAACTTTCACTTTCTGTGCCATTGCTACAATGTGAAGATGCTGTCTAAAATAATGGCGTTCTTCCTACACCCCAGCTGTGTTGCACTAGTACCAAATCAAAGTAAGTGTCTCCTAAGAATATTAGTGATATTTTGAAGCAAATACAGTCAACTTTATACCCCTTATTTGGTAATTTTATCATTCTGATTTTCAAATAAAGCAGTTCACTAGAAGGTCATGTTTAATATTATTAACATCTTTGACCCATGTATGTCCTTTGTAGTCCATGGCCATACATAGGCATCCTTGGTTTTGTTTCAACAGGAGTAAGAGTCGTCATTATGTTTTTACTCCTCTTTAGAACAAATCCCTTCCCAGCTTTTCAATTCTTTGGCTGTTTTTCTATGATCTCTATGTCCTAAGGTTTGAGGCTACGTCATTTCAGATCCTGTAAAGCTACTTAAACTGAAGGTGTTGAATACGTTTATAAGAGAAATTTCAAAGGATCAAAGAATCCAGAATCTAAGAGTGTCAGATACAGAGTACACAGTGGTATGGTCTGTTTTGTTTGCTACTCGACTTTTTGTATTAGGAAAAGTGCCTGGCACACTTTAGAAACTCAGTATCCTCAACTGTTGAGTGAATAAATCAATAAAAGTTCATCCTTTTTCAATTTGAGACAAACTAGATTTCTTGACAAAATGACAACAAAACTCTTCCTCAAGATTTTCAATGTTCTATCATTCCTTTGGCATCATTGCCTAGGCTAGGAAGCAGATTCTAATAATTTTTAAATGCATGTTAATTCCTGAGTAGCTGCCCAAGTAGACTTCCAGACACCAGCCTTGAGACTGAAAAGGTGAAGCCATCTTAAGGTCATGGGTGACTAAGAGATGGTGCCCACAAAGGGCAAGAAAGCATTCATGCAGGGCGCCTGGGTGGCTCAGTGGGTTAAAGCCTCTGCCTTCAGCTCAGGTCATGATCCCAGAGTCCTGGGATCGAGCTCCATATCGGGTTCTCTGCTCAGCGGGGAGCCTGCTTCTCCCCTTCTCTCTCTGCCTGCCTCTCTGCCTACTGTGATCTCTGTCTGTCAAATAAATAAATAAAATCTTAAAAAAAAAAAAAGAAAGAAAGAAAGCATTCATGCTTGGGTAAAGAGAAAGCAATGGGAAACTTCCAACTCACAATTTTTTTTCTTTGGTTGGTCCTAAAATAGAAGACATGTGTCTGAAAGACGGGGCCAAAGGGAAGAAAAAAATTTGACTATGTAAGATTTCCAAAGTTCCTTTCTCTCATGAGTGTCGTTGAGGGAGTAATCACGGTAGCGCTCAGAGGCTACATGGGTTTTCTGTGATTAACACTTCATTTCCTTCTGTAAAGTGGATTCCACTTTAATGCATAACTACTTATTACTTAGTTTAATCCTCACCTGCATTGATGCATCAGAGTTGATTTTCCACTAGTCATTTAAATTATTTCTCAGGTCGCAGATATAAAGAGCTGTACAGGAATTGAGAAATATCCTTGGAGGTAAGCCTGTGGTGGAAGCACAAGAATGGACAGGAAGCATGGAAAATATGTAGTAAATGTTGAACGCTCTGAAAACCAGTCTGTGAGTATTGTTGCCCTATTTTAATACTTTGCCTATATTGCCATCTGATTTTCAGCCTTCAAAGTCAATGAATCTCTTTACTATTACATGGTCAATGTCACAATTTTGCATTATTTTCTAAAATGAAGAGTAGCCATGTATTAAATTCTTCTGCTTCAACTTTTCATGTTATATTCTTCTGTATTTTACTTTGGAAATTGCTTTGTATATTTGCTACTTTAAAGCATTGGCAATGTTTCCATTACCACGTGATAACACAAATAAATCCATCTAACTTTCTGTATTCACCATCATGGAAACATGAAGCTCCAATGATATCTTTGGTTTGGTTTTGAGGTAATATTTTTACAATTTGAATCTTTGCTTTTATATACTAAACCTGTTAGAATTTAGATATATAAATATGTTGAAAATCCAGATATTAATCTTGGATCTTGTCATTAGGCCTAAGAAAGAAATCCTCTAAAAATCCCCACTTTGTATAAAAATGTGGTCATTTTTTCTGTCTTCCAATGTTTTACATCAAGAATCAAGCCTTCCCTGTATAGCTGTAAGTGCTTTTCATATCAGAACAAGTAATCTTTGATATGAGAACGAAGGATGGACGTGTGCTACAAATTAAAATAGTAAGTTAAAATTCACTGCCTGAAGAATGAATTAAATATTTTTGCTTTGCAATTTGGAGCTATGGCAATTAGCCTGTATTAATTGCCTACAAGATAAGCCAAAGAAGAAAGTTTTGGCTCTGTAAGTGTTAGGTGATCAAAAGACTCCCCTGGAGAATTTCTGGTGTAACCAGAAGAAAAGGGGCTTGTCCCTTGAGTCATCATACAGAGGACTCTCCTGAAGCTGTTCTCCTTGTCACTCGGAGTCTGATGCTCTATGACTGGATCTTCAAGATGCCTGAGTGCTCAGATGGGAAAAGAGTGAAATGAAAATGAAAAATGAAAAAAGATGAAAAAAGAATCCCTTTCACCAGGTACTCATCATCTGCATAGCCTCTCTAGATAAAAACAGACTTGAAGATGTTTACAAATATTATTTTGAGTTGTTTTTATAGCGTATATCTAGATAGGTGGCTGACTATTTCACTTTATTATGGATATTTAAAGCACGGTTATAAAAGTAGTTTTCTCTTAAAACCAAATTCAGTAATGAAGTTTAAGAATGATTTGAAGATTATAAGCAAAAACAAAATAAATTTTGGTGTTTGATTTTTCTGTTGGGATATAGGAGATCTGAAGTCAATCCTTATGAAGTCAGGAGGAAAACCCAAAGAACTCTTTTTGGTAACTATAGCTAATTCACTTCAGTTGCCTGTGGCCATTTAGCTAAGGCTGATTATCTGATTAAATACTTGCAGCTCTTTAACTGTTCCAATTTTGTGTAGAGACTCCACCTCTACTAAGAGCCAGAGCAACATAACACAGTAAAAATTACTACTTGGGTTGCAATATTACTGCAAAGCTGAGCCTAGATCATAGGTTCTCCACCCTAAGTATAAACACCACCCATCATTTTTCTTCTTTGAAAGGACTGATTCCATCAGGGCCAGAAAATTCTGGAAAACTGGCCTGGTGAGTGAATTTTACTTTGTTTACAAAATTCATTAAAATATTTAAGTTCGTGCTCACTTTGGCAGCACATATACTAAAATTGGAACGATACAGAGAAGATTAGCATGGTCCCTGTGCAAGATGACATGCAAATTTGTGAAGCGTTCAATATTAAAAAAATATATATATATATGAACTTAAATATATATACATATATATTTAAGTTCATCAGCCATAGGCAAACTGGATAATAACTAAGGCATTGGTACTTAGCAAAATAAGCAAGGTTGTTATTAAAGGTAAGTCCAACATTGCTCAAATTTATCTACTGAATAACATGGAGTTTGTTTAGTTTTATTCAATAAAACATATGGTTGTTTTCTTTATTTCTTTGATATAACAGAAAAATATAACTTTGCAAACTCTTTACTGCCAGAGTGTTCCATCTTATCTACACTTAATAGCAATCATATTTATTTTTTGTGTTGTTCGTGGTTGTTCTCAATGGACCAGTAAGCACATACAATACAATTCTAATCTGACAGTTTTATGGAACTCACGAGTTGATGGACCAGCAATTTTTATAGCTATTTAGTAATGGGTTATAAATCAACATGACCCAAGACAACTAGTTGTAGCAACAGTAGGAATAAAAATGCTGCTGCTATGACTAACCACTACTACCACTGACAGCCAACACTTACAGAATACATACAGACATTGCTCTAACCCTCTTCCAGTATTTACTCACTAACCCTCATAGCTAATCTACAATGGGTAGTTTTAGGTTTTGCCTTTGGAAGATGAACAAGAAGTGGTAGAGATGCCCTTGACTCACAACAGAAAGAAACATGATTCTATGAGACGAAGATCCCCTGACAGTCCTATGTAGTTTTTGAGGTGTAACAAAACTCTTGGCCCAGTTCCATAATTCCTGAGCTTAACCCTCTCCCATTGTTGTTTCACCTTGTTCTTTCCCTTTCTAAAACACCTCTTCCCCCAAATCTTTCCTACTGAGCTCAACCCATTTTTAATCCTTATTGCCCCCTTTCTCAACAATACTTTGCAATTATTATGCCTCCCTGTTATATCAGCATATAAGCTTCCTAAGAGAAGCTTATATTTTTTGTTGTTGTTGAGAACTGCATTTACACGACTATATGGCCAAGAGGAAGTCAGCATAAACATATCACAAACTGACAAATAATTTATCTTCTGTCTCTTTGTCATGGGCATGCAGGTTCCATTGCATAGATGAAAGGAGTCTGTTTGTTTGAGAATTTTTCATTAATATCGTGTAGATTAGTATACACTATATTAATATCTTGCCATAGTTTAGTATAATAACATACTATATACAATAAAGTGGAGTGGAAAGTACACTGGCCTTAAGACTGGAAGGTCTGAGCTCCAGTGCTTGCTATTATGTCATTATGGGATGATGGTGATGATGATAGTGATGATAATAATAATAATAACCTCACCTCTTTGGCCTTTAATATTTTCATTTCCAAAATGACCTAAACAGGTTGTACCTGATAAACTGCAAGAATTTGGCTCTAACATTCTATTCCTTATAGGAATAGAGACTTCCTAATATATGCTTCACCTACAGCAGCTTGCAACATGACGGCATTTAATAATGCAAATAATATTGTAGAGAAGATGGGATGACGTACATTCCTGATCTGGAACATTGGTAACATTTTTATAATGCAACATGTAATAATCTGTCTAGAGTTTTTTGGTCTTCAGAATATAAGAAGAAAACATTCCTTTTAAATGCTTTATGCTTTATCCCTTTTAAAAGTGATACTCTTGATTATGTTTGATAGAAGAATTTAATTTTAGAAATTCAACACCATGGCTTCCTATTCACTTATGCTTTATTTCTATAGCCAATCACGTGTTCAGTTGACCAAGAGGCTCACAGCTCTGCATGCTGGCATCGACCTTCAAATGATACAACTGGTCATGTTTCTTCCAGCTTAACTGGGCTGTATGTGAGCCCAGGAGTCCTTGTACACTCACGATGCCCACACATAGAATTATCCAATACACAGGTAATGTTTGATATAGCAGCTTCTACCCAGGTTGGAATGTGTTCTATACAGGGACATATTTGTTCTATTCTTTCTCGGGAAATGTATTTGATCATTTAATTCACCGCGTTCATGTTAAGCATCTGCTGTATTCTCAATATCATTATAAGTCACTGTGAGGCAATTTATAATAATAATAATATTCAATAATTCCTGTTTTCTAAGAGCTAATGTTCTAATTGGGGACTCAGATATTTGCACAGATAGAAAATACATGACAAAAGGGAATAAATGTGAAGTATAAATGTAGGTGGGGAGAGGCAGAGGAGCAAATATGCTGGCAATGTAGGGTTTAATACACAAACTAGAGTGTGATGGGAGACTGTCATATTCAGAGTTTCAAGGGTCTTACTCAGTTGGTGATCTCCTTATTCTCTTCTACTGTTCTAGCCTCCAGACCTGTATGTTGCACATCCTATAAGTTTCTTTAATCTGACCTCTGACTAACTTGACCTTGACGTGGAAACCTGACTCTATTTTCCAGATATCTTCCACTAGCTTTGGAGACTAGATCCAGCTCTCTTTGGTCCCTGACCTAAAGTTTCTTTAATCTGACCTCTGACTAACTTGACCTTGACGTGGAAACCTGACTCTATTTTCCAGATATCTTCCACTAGCTTTGGAGACTAGATCCAGCTCTCTTTGGTCCCTGACCTTATCCCCAGATTAGCTGAATAAACTTTACCTCAGGACTCTTTCTCTCCATCTTCAATCCTATTATAGAAATTCGACCTCGACTATAACTTACTTATTCTACTTGAAAGTTTGGTTGGGTTTCCCTGAGTCTGGAATTCCTACCCTCTGTTGCTTGATCTTGCTGTAGAGAGTCTGAACCTTGTTTCTTGATTCTGGATAAAAATATAAACTGTTCATACTGTTGCTGAGACAATGTAAAAGAATGGATGAGCTCAATAAGATGGGAGTTAGAAAATGTTCCTTCTTATTTGCAAAAGCAAACTAATTTATGTAATCATAGAATTGAGCAGTCTTAAATAACATCTAGTCTGCTACTGTTTAACCCCAGCTGCATTTTAGAGTTTTTTAAGAACTACCAATGCCTGAGCTCCACTCACTTGGTTACTTAATGTCATGGCTGCTTTAAGACTCCATTGGCAGGTTGCAGTAATTGCGACCAAAATTGTATGGCTCACAAAGATAAAACTGCACTATCTGGCCCTTTGGCTGACCCTAAACCTAGAGTAAAAGAGACAAGGACCTGGGAATGTGAACAATAAAAGCTGAGCATGGATATTGAGCCTATAAAAGGAACTAGGAAGATTCTGGTTGGGGGTGGGGGGAGGTTAGGAGGAAACCAGTGAGAAAGGAGTATCATAGAATCCAAATGAGGAGACTATTCAAAAGACAGGAAGGATGGTCTTCAGAGGCAAATGTTACTGAGGGCTTGCGTATGGTGCAGGCTAAAATATGTCAGTTAGATTTGAGTGAATGAATGTCATCGGTGACTTTAGTAAGAGGTATTTCAGTGGCATGGCAGAGGCAGAAGCCAGACAGGATTGGGTTGAAAGGTATGCAATGGAGATGTTGCATTTAGATGAGTCTTAAGAAATTTCATTTTCCAGAGAAAGAGAAATGCAAGAAGCTAGAGAGGAATTTGGAATCAAAGGAAATTTTTTTTGTTTAAGATGGAAGAAATTTGACTGTATATAAATGTTAAAAGGAAGAAGCCATTTAATAGGAAAGTGGTGAAGTATTTAGTCCCAGAGGAAGAATGAAAAAAAAATGTTGCTGACAAGAGTGGAGATGGAGAGCTGAGGGTGGGGGCAGGATGGGGAGGGGTGGGATCCAAGGATGGATTGGTAGATCTACTTTAGGCAGGTGGAGGGGACAGCTCCTCTGTGTCAATCAGGGAAGGAAGAGAGGTGGGGCCCAGGCATACTTAGATTTGCAGATTTGGTACCTAGTGGGGCTTTTAGGGACTTTCCATTTGATGGTTTCAAATTTCCCAATGAAGTAGAAAGGAGGTGAAGTCATTTAATGGGAATGAGGGGGGTCATTTGTGTGCAAGGGTTGGTGGGTAGAGGTTACAAGTTTGAAGAGAGAGAAGATTGAGAAAGATTTATGATACGAGAGAGTATCTTAAATAAATGTAATAGGTTGATGGAACAGTACAGAAAATCTATTCAAGAATGGTAATCATACATTTATATTGACCCTGATTTGCTCAGGTACTTGACTTTCCCTGACAGTGTGGCTGCTTAAGGCAAGTCCAGAGAAAACAGTCATTTATTTGCCAGCTGGAGGAATGATGAGGGAAGTGCAAGAGATTTTAGGGAATTAGTGTTATTGAAATAATGGACTATGGAACAAAGGGTGGATAAGGAGGTATGTGAGTGAAACAAGATCTGCTGGGCCAATATTTTTGAATTATTATTAAAGATTGTATTTATTTATTTTAGAGAGAGAAAGAGAGACAATGAATGCGAGCAGAGGGAGGGGCAGAGAGAGAGGGAGAGAGAGGAAGAAAATCCTCAAGTGGACTCCTTGGTGAGTGTGCAGCCCAATGTGGGGCTCGATCCCAGGGCTTTGAGATCATGACCCGAGCTAAACCAAGAGTCAGACATTTAAACAGCTGAGCCACCCACGTGCCCTGACCAATGATTTTAATAAGATGAAAGAAAGGTTGCTATAGGAGTAACTGAATAAATAAGTTGGAAGGAGAAGAGATGGTGGTGAGAGCTTAGGATTCTTGAGAGATTGATTTTGGAAGTGGAACAGTTTGGGGTAATGACAATATCCATTGAAGGATTGGGTGTATGAAAGAGAATTCACCATTGGAGTGCTGTTCTGCTTATGCGAAAAGATAACGCTCTCTCCTCACATCACTGGAAACTGGCATAAAAGAAGATGAGATATTAGTAGATTTTGATTTCTTCTAATGTTAGAGAAAGGGTGCAATTACTTTCACCTGGATAAAAACTTGGACTTTAAGCTTAAATTTCTTCAGCGATATAGAGGGATTCTAATCATGTTAATACACTAAGGTATAGAGAACACAAAAGAAATGAAAAATCAGAAGCATTTTTGTTTTTCATTACTGATATTGCCATTTACACTCTTCTTAGGTAAAAGGAAATTGCTGTAATAACTGGTCTCTGTGGGAAGTCTTTTTGGCTTGTCTCTTAGCCTCTGTGATAACAACAGCAATTGGAGTACTCATAATATGCCTGGTGAACAATAGAGGAAGTGACAATTCTCCCATTACTAGCCAGCTACCCTCCAACAATGACATTCCCGGAATGACATCTACTACTTCCAAACCTGCAGTGACCACCACTTCAACTGAACCTACAACTATAACCACTTCCACAGAATCTACAACCACTGCAATGTCCACTGAACCCACAACCTCCACTGCCCCCACCACCACTACAACAGGACCTACAACCTCGATAGCCCTCACAGTCACTACAGCAGAATCTACAACCTCGGCAGGTGCCACCACCACTACAACAGGATCTACAGCCTCAACAGATGCCACCACCACTACAACAGGATCTACAGCCTCAACAGGTACCACCACCACTACATCATAACTGACAGCCACCACCACCACTACAACCAGACTTACAAACACAACCTCAATCACCCCTTAAAGGGAACCCACAGGTACAACAGCTACCACTATCACTTCAATTGAACATACAACCACAAGAGCTACAACCACCACTTCAAGTGAAACCCCAGCTGATGCCACTTTAACAGAATCTACAACTGTTGCAACTTCAGTAACAACAAATGCCATTATAGCTTAATCTTAGTGGACAACCAAAACAGTTACTACATCTACCATCTCTTCAACTGAACCCACAGCTTGACTTACTTCAGCTGAATCTGCAACTACCACCACTTCTACTTCCCCTACAACTACTGTAACTGCCACTTAGTTTAGACTAACAGCATTCATTGCTCTCCTTCGACCATCTGTAATCTTCACTATTCACCTAAAGTACAAATGCCACCATTCTCACTTTACTAGAGTTACCATCATTTGTCAAAATGTTCTCTTCTGTGACAAGTTATGCTTTAGTTATGATCACTACAACAGCCTACAACCATCCTCCTCACTGGCTCTTCTCCCAAACAGTAACTGCCTCTTCTCCAATATCTGCTGAATCTGTACCTACCGCCATCATTCCATTATATTTGTGGCAGGTACCATGATGCCTGTTGAATAACAATAACTTAGTGTGCAATGGAATGATTATCTGAACTTTCACTAAATCAATACTTTAGGAGTTTCAAAAGTCTTTTTTTTTTTTTTAAATACGAAACATTTCACGAATTTGCATGTCATCCTTGTACAGGGCCATCCATGCTAATCTTCTCTGTATCATTCCAATTTTAGTATATGTGCTGCCAAAGCAAGCATGGAGTTTCAAAAGTCTTAATACTGATTTTATTTTTAAAGAGCTGAACTTTTATGCCATACAGATCTGCTTTTGTTTCTATATTTCAAAATAATATAATTTCTATGGACAAGGTAACCCAATTTATTGAGAAAATCTTTTAAGAAATTTTATATAAAACTTCAGAGTAAAATTAGTCATTTAGATTTTAATATGTACTGGTTTCTATTCAGAACATAGCAGAACATACACAAATTACATGCATAATGATGAACAAATTTTATATGTGGAGATTTAAACAAACATGTAGAGAAAATGTTAGAATTTAGAAATTTTTGTTATGGTGAAGTTTATATTTCTGCAGTTTCTCTTTAGATTATAATTACCCTGTAAGCAACCATATTTGGTTTGCATTAATCTTAGTGAAAGCACATTTGAATCTCTATTTAAAAATTATTTTTTGCAAAAATTATTTAATGCTAAAAATTTTTTTGCATTAATCTTAGTGAAAGTACATTTGAATCTCTATTAAAAAAATTTTTTGCAAAAATTTATTTGCAATCAAATACATATCTTAAGTCCCAACTATGTACTATAGTATGGAAGATACAGAAGAAAGTAACAATGCAAATAAGTAGTAAATTCATTAATTTACACCCTGTTACTATTGAATTCCTAATAATTGTAGCAGGTTTAAATTATAATTGCTGATACCCCAATTATAATTGCTGATCTTAATCAGGGTCTTTAGCTTGCAACTAGTAATCTATTATTTAAAAAACTTAACAGGTGTTTGTGACATCGGGGCAGGTTTGAGAATCACCAGTTCAAAGATCATAGTATAGGAATGACATTAGTTAGTGCGATATATATTTTAATTTAAAAAATTAAATATCAGTATCATGTTCAAGGCATGCCAAAAAAAAAAAGAACTGTAACTAGTTATGTGCAAAAAAACTAATAAACTACTGTATACCAAGCAAAGATTATAAAGGATTTTATTACATTCAGCTCATACTTGTGTTTCCCATTATGTGATTTTTACCCTATGGTCTGAGGGTACTCCACCATACGCCCCAGTACCTCTCCTATTCTGAGAAATATCCACAACCAAAGAATATTCTGTGTTCAACCCCTCTATTTGTTTTTCTTCTCAGCATTACTACATTTAATGAACATTATTTGGAAGTTTCTTCTCTGTTTAAACTATTTGGAAATGGTCATATTGGTTTATCATCTTAACATTCCTAGAGCCATCTGAAGGGAAGGGCACAGCAAGGGACACGGACAAGGGGCTCTTATGCAAGCAGGAGGAACATCACTTTTATTCAGTTATAAGTCACCAATCATTTACAAGATTGAATCCCACTTGCCAGCTTTTATACAGGTAAATCAATGGTGTAGGTCCAATGACAAAACATTCCCTATCCAAGCTGTGTGGCACAACTCTTTGGGAAGAGTGAGAAGTGAACTCAGGTGCAATCTGGGGAGGGCAGAAAACATGCTGATTCTACACTAATTGCCCACTGAATGCATCTTCTTCCTGTGACCTAAGGGAGCAGATCTGGTGCTTCTACTGACATCTCAAATAAACCGCACACGAGTGATGATTCACAGGCGCCTCTGCTGAGGTCTGCTCTCTTTCCACCATAGCTGGGCTCAGCTCTGTGCTTGAGGGGAGGAAGATATGGACTCTGACCTCAAGGGGCTTATTCCCTAGTAGAGGATTTAATACATACAGGTGCAAAATACTAGCTGCTAGCATGCCTTTGAACTCAGTTAGGAACACTTCTGAACTTACTTCATAATAACAGGGTTTGGAGTGAAGTTATTCTGGTTTGTAGTTTCGCCATTTTTCGTACATTGATTCTATTGTTTGTTCATTTCAGTTTATTCATTCAACAAATATTTATTCAGTACCTATTGCATGTCAGGTTCTGGAAATATAGCTGTAAATAAGAGCAAGGTTTTAGCTATCAGAGTTTACCTTATAATAGAAATAGGCAATAAATATGCAAATGCATAAACAAGATAATTTCCTGTAGTTAATAAATGCCATAGGGTCATGGAAAATAGTAAGTAACAGGAGTGAAGGTGGAGATACTCAATAGGAGATTTTTATAACCTCAACACTATGACATTTTGGGTCATATTCTTGTTCTGTGTGATGCAAACATGTTTAGAACCAACTCTGCCTTCTCCCGACTAGATGCCAGTACCACCTGCCCCCTGGTGGGACAACCAGAAATGTCTTCAGATGTTTCTCCTTCCTGTGGGGAGGAGGAAACATTATCTACTGCTTAAGATGCAGTAATTCTGGAGATGACGTTTGGGAAAGATGTCCAAGTACTAGGTCCCAAACCACCTTTGCTGCAGCCCTGAGAGGGGTTTGATGGCCCACTGTGGACCTTTGGTTTCTGCGAGAGTCTGGAGTTAGAGCTGTCTCTGCAGCAGAATACTAAGGCAGATTTGCTGAGCAAAAGTGTAGGAGCTTCCTCCTCCAATACCCCACTGCAGACCTGGCTGCAGGTTCAACGTGCTCACTGGCCTCTATTCTGATCTCTTATTCCCACATCCTATGTTTCCCACAATCCTCTTACTGTGCCAGGAATCTCAGCCTGTTTTTGTTTTTGCTTTTGCTTTGTCTGCACCTCTAGTGATGGGCTTCTCCTCTCTGAACCACAGCTCCCCTGGCTTTGACCTTGTTACCCTTGGCCATGTGTGCTACACGTCCTGGCTGCTGGTTGACTTTTCAGCCTGCCGTCCTGATCACTTGCTCCAGACACCTGCTGGGAGGACCGCCTTTCTGGTCTGGCGACTCTAGGACTGATTTGCTAGAGTCTTGCCCGGAGATGCCAGGGACTGCTTGGAGACTGAGACTCGCCTCCTCCCAGTGGCCTGTGCTCTCATTCACAACTCTCAGCAATTCCTTCTCCACAGGGCATGTCTGGTTCCTGGCTTGAGAGCCTTTCTGAAATGTTCTTCCACCCTTCACCTACTGAAACTTTATACAACTTCTCTACATTTCTTACTTCCTTGTCATTTCCAGATCTCAGTGAGCCCTTCATTGAAACATTGTAGTACATTTTCCCTTCCTAACATATTACAGGAATTTGAAACCTTTTTGTGGATACATCACAGACAATACCTCCTATGATTTTAGCTACCTGCCAGACAGCGTTTCTGAATACAACTGCTTTCAGACAGATAAAGCACCGTTTCCCAGATAAATGCTGTCTACATAGCAAACATTAAAAAACTATGGTCAAACCCTCTCTACTTGACTTCAAGACCACACCTGGCGGACTCTGATCTTTATTTTTAGCTTCACTTCTCCAGGATGCTGCCTTATCTCTTTTTTCTTCAGCTGATTTGGCATAGTGTTCTTGTTTTCTCATTTGGGTTAGTGCTACTGGCAACAGGCTTTGATTTTCTTGGAGTGTTCCTCTTTTATTTCCCTTTGAGATTTGGATTGGCTTCTACCCCTCTTAATCTTGGCCCACAAATTGAAACTCCTTCCCATTTATTAATTTAAGATGACTTCTGGGGTGCCTGGTTGGCTCAGTCAGTTAAATGTCAGCCTTCGGTTCAGGTCATGATCTCGGGGTCCTGCGTCAGACTCCCTGCTCAGCTGGGAGTCTGCTTCTTTCCCTGCCTCTGTCCCTCCCCCTGCTTGTGCTCTCTCTCTCTCTAAAACAAACAAACAAGCAAACAAACAAATAAAATCTTTTAAAAAAAATTTCAGCCATTGGACTGAGAAGAGATAGAATGCCATTAGAACTTGGCAATCTAGGATTCTGTTTTGATCAGCATTTCTGTTCCCTCTGTAGTATAAAATATGGGGCCACTTTCAGTGAAGCTGTAGATATCAGGCCGTTTATTTAGGACTGTCATTGCTAGAGTCACCACAATTTCGTCTACATCAGGACAAAAGGTTCCTCAGCAGCTACCATGAATTTCTTTCTCAAAGCCAGTATTAAAGGTCTACTTCTAGAAAATGGATGTGGAAAACAGTTTCAAGTAAAGATAAGAACAGTCACTTCCTGGGCCATTGCCGAGGCTGGCTGAAATTCAGATGTTCTGAAACAGCTCCATGTGGCCAAGGGATCCTTTTCAAGGTGCTCAGATATCATCCCAGAGAAAAACAACAACTCTTAACACACTTTTAAGATCTATTTTCATCAATTCGGCCTTTTGCTAGGATTCAGTCACTTTACGAGAAACAAGGAAGGCCCTTCTAACTCTGATTTTAATTTTGAGGAATAGGATTTTGAATAGTTCACCCATTTGAGCAAGAAGAGTACTGGGGCTGAACTCTGAGCTGCTGGGAGCTGGAGCCCCATAGGCCTTGCTGGAAAGTTTCTTCTTTTGCTGTCCTCATTTTCTTTGAGATACCCAAAAATTCCTCCAAGAAACAAGACTTGTCCTCCTATAGCTGTGATTCCTTGGAATTGAGGGATAGTCATAACCTTGGGAGTAAGCAGAGGTATACTCTGTCCCCTGAAGAGAAGCATATATAGGCTTAAAGATAATTACACTCTCAGAAAATCAACTCAGTTCTCATCAATTATCCGTACAAATGATGTTAACCAATAAGACGAACAAGCAAAATAATAATTCAGGAATAAAAAACACTTCAACATGAATAATTTAAAAATAAAATAACAAATATTTTTTGAAAAGGGTTTTGGGAATCAAATACATAGTGATGTGCATGAAATGCCATAGACAATCTTATACTATGTGGATAGCACTATTAATCAGTCCAAATGTACTGAGGGGAAAAAACCTGACAATGTGTGTTGAAAACTTTAAAATGTTATACCCTTTGTCAAAGTAAGTCTCATTATTGGAATCTATGCTAAAGAAATATCTGAAATATAGAAAAATAAGTGCTTTATGGTACAGATGATTTTTTGTAGTTTGCTTACAAATACAAAATACTGGAAAAAATATCCAAAAGCAGAGGGATTACATGATGAAATGTAATATAGTCATGATATTTCCAAACATCTTAAAAATGTAGTACAGAAGTAGATTATAAAATACATGGTGTCATTTTAAAATTTAAAAAAGACAGGAATATACTAAAAGATGGTCCTCTCAAATAGTGAGGCATCAGGAAGTTTTGAGGGGTTGATTATACCTTCCTGTATTTTCCACATCTTCTGTTATATTCTTATCAGAGAAACAATTTCAGAAAAAAAGTTATTAAAACTGGATTATCTTTTTCGGCAAATACAGATCACCTATCTAGCATACTTTCTTCTCTTTTGAAAATAGTTTTATGAATTTTGTAAATGACACCACGGGAGCATGTTGGGCAGAGACCTCTGCCTGGGGCAGTGACGAGGAAAGATGGTCTCTTTTTAAAAATTAATTAATTTATTTATTTGACACAGAGAGAGGGAGAGAGAGAGAGAAAGATCACAAGTAGGAAAGGGGGTAGAAAGTAGAAAGGGGGAAGCAGGCTCCCTGCTGAGCAGAGAGCCCAATGTGGGGCTTGATCTCAGGACCGTGAGACCATGACCTGAGCCTAAGGCAGAGGCTTAACCCACTGAGCTACCCAGGTGCCCTGGAAAGGTAGTCTTGAGTGGAGTGGTTTAGGCTGTTCATGCTTAATTTATCTTTTCGTGCTTATCTTTTCATGCTTAATTTATCATTTCATTCTGAAATGGGGACTGCTTCTATACATGATTTACCATTGCCCTGAATCTTCCCCACCTTGTCATGTCCCCGTGAAGAGTACCGTGAAGACCAGGCTGGAATAATATCTAGCCCAGTTCTTAATAGTGCCTAATATCCAATGATAGATAAATGAACCAATGAAGTGAATGAAAGGCAAAAGAAATCCCAGGACTCCCATACTATACTGTTACAATCTTGTGATCCCTGTCACCTCTGGCAACCATTTTAATCTTGGGAAGATTGAAAACCGGTGTTGAAACAAGTTCTATGAAAGGGACATTAAAATCGCTAATGAGTCATTGAAGTGTATAGAAGAAACGTGATTCATGGGACAGAGAGTTAGTGAGTCCCTAATAAACACTGGTGGGTAATTTGAGGGTAGAAAGACATTTAATAAGCACCTATTACAGAACAGGTGCTTTACATTTCAGAAAATTCTCAGGACAATTCAATGGATGAAGTGTTGGTGTCCTTATTTCATAAAGGAGAAAATTATGATTCAGAGTAGTTAAGGAAGTTAACTAAAACACCAGTGTCCTAAGATGTAGGAAGCTGAAAAGAGCATCACTTTTACCCTAACTTGAGGAAGCTGGATAATCTACAAAGTCACAACAGTTTTTAACCCACCAGAGAATTGACATCACAGGACGTCTACCGGCCTAAAATTCAAGTAAAGACAGATGCCTCCAAGGAAAGGTGGGATCCAGGTACTGACTCACCTCTGACAGAAAACAAGATCAGGCTTTTGTAAATATATATACTTATTTCATGTTCATACAAGCTTAGAACCCTCAATCAGCTGCATAGATGTACCAGTGGGTATTTTCAGCTATTAGTGTAATGTAGGTAATCACAAAAGCTATACTTTGAAAATCCTGTTAGCTGAAATTTTAGATGTTGGGTTCACCCAACATTGATTTTATCTCTTTACTATTTTTCAAAATTGGTTTTTTGTCTCAATTTCCAGTCTGGGTTCTCCATCTCTCTTCTTGCCTTTCAACTTACACTCCCTGCTTCAGCTAGAGGAAGCTTTCAAAAACACAGACTCTATTTTGTTACTCCCATAATTAAATGAATCCTATGGTTTCAAATAACCTTCAGAATAAAATCTAGTTCCCCATATGACATCTACCTTCTTGTTTCTTTCCAACTTGCTCCTAATGAACTCGTCTCTTCATAGGCTGTTGGCTCTGCCTGGAGCATTCTTCTCTCTTCACCTGAATTACTTCTTACCGTCCTTTAAAGCCCAGCTTGGTGGCTAAACCCTACGAATGACCTTCCTAATATTACCAGTGGGGTTATGTGGTTTGGCACCTTCCTTTGAGTACTAAAGCTGTTTTCAACTATACTGTGCTGAATCCCTCTTTACTAATGGATAGAAGCGTGCGTAGCAAACACCTTTTCTGAAGTGGAGTATTTTCCCTCTTCTCCAAGCTTATGTCATCAAGGCAATTTCTCTGATCTCCTGCACTGTCCTCAGTCTTTCCTATGAGCACCCAGTGTCAATCCATGGAGAAGATCCTGTTACTGGCTAAAAGGTCACCTTCTGTCTCTGGCTCTCACTCTTTCTGTATTCTTATACTAGCTCACACTTGGCCTTTAGCAATTTATAAAAATTTTATTTGAATTCTTACCTGCGTGCAAGGTGACCCCATTTTGCTCTTGTGTTGTGCCACATGTTTTCTTGTGACTAATTAGTGCCATTTCTTTTCAGCTTAAATAAGTCCCTTTAACATTTCTTGCAAGGATTATTTAGTAATGATGAACTCCCTAAGCTTTTGCTTGTCTAGAAAACTCATTATCTCTCCTTCAATTCTGAGTGATAACCTTGCTGAGTAGAGTATTTTGGGTTGGGAGTTTTTTCCTTTCAGCGCTTTGAATATGTCCTGCCACTTTCTTCTGGTCTGCAGAGTTTCTGCTGGTAAATCTGGTGATAGCTTACTGAGTTTCCTTTGCATGACACAATTTGGTTTTCTCTTGCTACTTTTAGGATTCTCTCTTTACACTTAACTTTTGACATTTTAATTATAATGTGTCTTGGTGTGGCTCTTTGGGTTCATCTTATGTGGAATTCTCTGGGCTTCCTAGACCAGGTTTCCAGCCATTATTTCTTTTCAGCCATAATTTCTGCCCCTGATTCTCTCTCTTCTCCTTCTGCGACCCTTAAATGGGAACATTTTCTGCTTGGTGTTGTCCCATAGGTCCCTCAACTTATCTTCATTTTTGAAAATTCTTCTTTCTTTTTGCAGCTTTGTCTGGGTGAATTCCATTGCATTGTCTTCCAGCTCACCATTCTGTCTTTCTGCTTCATCCAGTCTGCTGTTGAATCCCTCTAGTGTATTCTCAGTTCAGTTATATTCTTCAGTTCTGTGACTTCTGTTTGATGCTTTCTTATAGTTCTTATTCTCACATGTTCATCCATTCTTCTCCTGAGTTTGGTGAGCACTTTCATAACCATTACTTTGAACTCCCTAATCAAGTAGGTTATTCACTCTGTATCATTAAGGTCTTTTTTTCTGGGGTTTTGTCTTATTCTTTCTTTGCAACACATGTTTCTATTTCCTCAACTTGCTGGACTCTCTGTGTTTGTTTCTGTGTATTAGGTCAAATAGCTACCTTTCTCAGTCTTGAAAGAGTGGCCTTGTGTAGGTAATGAAACTTCTCACTGGATCTCACCCTAGCTCTTATTTGTCTTTCAAACTTTTGTAATTGCTTAAACCTCCAATTTATTCTTGGTAGGTCTTGTTGTTCAGATGATTGATTGTCCTTTAGTAATGAACCAAAGTTTTTTCAACTAAGTCACCTCTGGTGAAAAGTGTTACAGAACAAACTGTTAAGCAAGATGAACATAAAATGTCAAATCCTCAAGTTAAAAAAGAAATCTTCATTTGTTCAATTATTATAAATATCAATCATAAAGTGAAATCATCAGGGAATAAAGTCACAATAATAGATTCTTTATTAGCTCACCAGGGAATTTTAGTGGAAACTATGGGTCTTGAACAGGATTTTAAATTCAAAGAAGAACTTGGATTTTCTGGACTCACAAAGAGATAAACACTAATATAACATGCTTGGTGGAATTTATTTATACAATATACATAGTCTAACTTTTTTAGCCAGATTACTTCCAACTGGGGAGAGGATTCTTCCTCCTGCTTGTCTTTCTATTTCATTTTAGATAAGTTGCTTCTCAGTTCATTCTGATCATTTTTCTTTTCCAGCTTGATTACTTGTTTATAACTTCTCCAAGAAATGAGGACTTCTGACTTAGTGAACTTTTAAAATGAAACCGAAGGGCAGAAATTGTGAATTATGAATTGGGTTGTCAGCAGACCTCTATTTTGTAACAACTCTGCAAATATGTTCAAAAAGTAAATGGGGCAAGATAATTTCTTTGGTTCCTTAAATTTTATGTTTCAGGTAAAGAAAATAGTTGAGTGATTACATAAAATGGCAATAGGCTAGAGGCATAGTTTTAAGTAGGAGATTGATAGGAAAGCTAGAAGTTTGCCTTTTTTTTCCTCCCCAGTAGGACATAATTGACACCATTACCCAGCAACATTTTGGAGTTGAGAAAAAAATCTAGAGCTTAAAGTGGTTTGGGAAGTTGCCAATAGTTCCTGAATAATTACACAAAGGGATTTAGAATTTTTGCAAAACAAATGTTCTGTTTCCTTTGGGAATTTTTTTAGGGGGTAGAGATAGAGGGAGACAAAGAAAGAGAATCTTAATTAGGTACCGCATTCAACATGAAGCTGGACATGGGGCTTGATCTCACCACACTGAGATCATGACTTGAGCCAAAATCAAGAACTGGATGCTTAACTGACTAAGCCACCCAGGAGCCCCAATACAATATGTTGATGGAAGAAATTTTATACTGGATTTCATGGTAATTTTCCTGCCAGGAAGTCTCAGAAAAAAGTATTTATATTTTTTTGGTTAAATGGTAGCATGGTTAATATAGTTTTACAGACTATAAATGCTTCAAATATTCTATCCTAAAAGGTATAGCACACATATGAAATCATAATTATTGAATTGAATCCACACCTGTGTAGATGTATCATAGTTAAGTTAGTGTTAATTAAGTCCAGTATTTCCTGAAATCTGCAACTATAAAAGGTATTGAACAAAATGACAAATATTTCTAGAGCTGAGATTGTGAAATTTGTTGCTGTAGAATCAGTGGAAGCAACGGAATGCAAACAAAATACAAGACATACTTACAGATGTTGAACAACTTCAAATACAAACTGAATAATGGAACTTATACTTCTAAGTCTTCTCTTTAACTTACACTTGAGCTATCTACCTGTCATGAAATATCTAGCTTTCTATTGGTAAGTCAATACGTTTTGCAACAGTTTTTATTTCACTTCTGTTAAGACAAGCACAATTTCATGGGTAAGGAAATTTCTAATATATGGATGTCTTGTTGTATATTTAAATGGTAATCATTTATATATATGATTAAATTGCTTTTATATTTGCACCATTTGAAAGACCAATTTCTGCACATACAGATTCAGTGTCACATTTCCACATTATTAACTATGGAGGCATACCAGGGTAAAAGAATACATAATCTCAGAGAACAATTTTTAGATAATTCTTTAGGGCTTAGCTGAGTTCTTAAATCATAGTCTCAAATTGAACATGGTTTTTGAAGCCTAAACAGAAAACTTAAAAGAAATAATTGGTTTGCTACTATTTTATTACAAAAAGTGCCACATGCAATATATACTCTGAAAAACCACTGGCTTTTCTAGATTTTCCTCTGGGAGTAGCAGAGCAGATTTGTGCTTGCAATCCCCACATAAACTACTTAGCAAAAATAATGAAATTGGGGTGGAAGGAATCTTGTTCTCCAAGAGTGGAAATAAGATCATGTGAGGAAAGGAGTTCACTACCATGGTTTATCAGTGGACTTTCTACAACACCCTCCCCCCCCCCTTTTTTCTGGACTTTTTTCTTTTCTTTTCTTTTCTTTTTTTTTTTAAGATTTTATTTATTTATTTGAGAGAGAGAGAGAGAGAAGCATGAGCAGGATGAGGGGCAGAGGGAGAAGCAGGCTCCCCGCTAAGCAGGGAGCCCAATGTGGGGCTCAATCCTGGGACTCCGGGATCATGACCTGAGTTGAAGGCAGACTTTCAATCAACTGAGTCACCCAAGCACCCCTCTGGACCCTTTCCTACAGCCCGTTTATGAGAACCAAACCTCCAATAGGACAGGGAGAATCTGCAAAATAGGCAGGCTGAGAGAGTCTGAGTTTTTTTGTTCATTCCTTTATTTTTCAGTTTCCACCTCTAGGCAAATTGAATCATCTCTAAAGATCGGAAATAAAACCAAAGGGGAGGTTAGCAGTTGTGTTTCGTGAGCATGTTGGGACTATAAACTAATTGTGCTTATAGTTCTAAAGTTGAGCTACACAAATGTTTAATCCCTAGTGCTTAGTGCCAAGTTCATCATACATAGTTAAGAAATGATTCCTGAATGTCTTGAATTAGACCTTGACTCACTCTGTCAACATCTTACCATTAGAAACCATGAAACATCAGCACTTGGCTTGTATTGTACTGAAACTGCTTTAACCAGGGCGTCCCTGGGACATTGAGAATCTGAATTCGACCTGGCCTCTGACCCAAGTGGAAATAAGTCCTAATCACTAGTCTTTGGGGTGACTCCCAATCCCATCTTGCTACTTCCTTTCTTCTAGTTCACCCTTCAATTCTGTCTTCCTAATCTTTTCCACTGTGTCCCATGGAATCCCTGTTGCAAAGTATACACATTCATCTACTTTTTAGTGTCTTTAAACAATGATTCCAGTATCTTTTTGTCTTTTTTCATAGGATAATGTTTTCTTTTGTCTTCTTTAGTGACCATTTCTCATTACTTGCTCTCATTGATAGCATGTTTTGGACAGTTTGGGGGTGGCATTGAGGGGACAAGGGGAAGGTGAACATTTTAGTTTCCTATCTGCTGGCAAATCATCCCTTATCTGTGCACACTGAAATGCACATTAATTTAAAACTCTTTCACATTTTCGTCCTCCCTGTTACAGTAGTCATTCGGCTCCTGGGCACTCTCATTTGACACCTGCTCAGTCCTTTTCTCTACTCAATTCCTGCCACATCATAAGTCTCTTACTGCTCTAATACCAGTGACCACTGCTTTATGTAGCTAATGACTATTCAGCTTCCGATACCTGATAGCTTCACCCTAGACCCTGTCATCTACAGGAACAGTTCCTCCACTGTAAGTTTAATCTTCAGTTGTGTACCCTGACCACAAACACATCCTTTTCTGGATATCACATTTCTGGACTTCCATGACAGCTTTTTTGGACTTCCTTGGGACTGCTAATGCTCCTGTTTTCCCCAGTAAATCACTCTCCTTCAAGCATTGTCACCTCCTTGCCTCTCTATTTGAGATCAGCAGCCTCACTTATAGGCATAACTGGATCCCCTCCCTTTCTTCCATCATTCTCTCCTAGAAAGCCACAGTTCAGGTTAGGTCAAACAGTTTGTCTTCTGTACCCCTCCTCCTCCTCCCAGTGAGTGTTCTTGGAGAAGAGTACATAAACAGGCATATTAAGGTTAATCCAAATCCCTGAGCCTCAGTCCCAGCCAGATCCACCCAGTGAATGTTGAGATGTTTTTAGGACATGTAAAAAAAGAGAAAAATTTAGTAGAATCCAGATGTACAGACTCCAGATAAAGTCCAGGGCAGGATGTAGTGGTTTTGGAATTATACTCTCCACTAGATTCACTCCTTTTGCTCCCTAGTGAACAGTGCTACCGCCATGAGGTCACAAGCCAGAAAACTGGAAGTCACCCTTCATTTTTCTCCTCTCCTTTAATCCTGACACCAACTGGTCAATAATTCTTCCATTTAACCTATGAACCATTTCTTGAATCAATTCCATCTTTTTAAACTCTACTGGTGAGATTTTACTTCACTTGTCACTTGTATTACTGTTACAGCTCCTAACAGGCTGCCCAGCTCTCTGCTCACACACACTCTCCCCTATTGATGGCTTCCAGAGAATCTTTTTTAAGATGAAAGAGTGTATGTGAACTTTTCTCAACTCAAATGGAAAGATCTGTATTAGTTTTTTGATTTTTTTGCCTTCGCATAGCCTATAAGGCCCAGTATGGTCTCAAACCTACATTCATCTCCATCCTCACCTCTTTCCCCCTTTTCTTCCCATGTCCTCTGCTGCTCCGTCCCACAGGCCTTTAGTGACTCCCCAGATGTCACTCACATGTCTTCTGCTGCCTCCTCTTCACAACACATGTGCTCCATCTGCCTGGAGGGCCGCCTCTCTCCCCTCTTCTATTCAATAACTCTTGGGGGCCTTGCCTTTGTGTTCAACCCAACAGAACATTATGCCATACCATTATGCCAACATTAGCCCAGTGTTTCTATTTGCAGAAAGTCTATTTTTTAAAAAAATATTTATTTATTTATTTGTCATCGAAAGAGAGAGAGAGAGCACAAGCAAGGGGAGTGGCAGGTAGAGCAGGCAGAGGGAGGAGCCTGATGCAGGACTTGATCCCAGGACCCCAGGATCATGACCTGAGCTGAAGGCAGATGCTTAACCAACTGAGCCACCCAGGCATCTCTGCAGAATGTCTATTGACAACCAAAATGCGAACAACTTCCCTAATATTGATTTGGTATATTGGCTTTTAAAAAACCTTTTCTTTGGCAGCGACAATATTCCATATCAAGAAACCTGATAGGACCGTTAAACTTTGGAAGAAAATGACCATTCAATCCAATAACCTTTTTAGCTCCAAAGCTGACAAGGGAGGTCCCCTCTCTGGCAGTCCCCCAGACCCTGGGATACCATGCTCCTTTTTTCTTCATCTTCCCCTTCTCATTTTATGCTTCAGAGAGGCTTCTCCCCAAGCTTGAGCCAGACCTCCCTAATGTCATCCTGAAACAGACCCAGGGAAAGGCTCCGGGGTAGAGTGAGGAATGAGGAAGAGTCTTATTAGGGTAGAATTTTCCGCTTCCCACCACCACCCTACTTGTTTCTCTTACTAAACAAGACCGAAGACCCTGAGAGGTGAAATGGATGATTGACTCTCCTTGGAAAATCCATGGTGCAGCCTTTAGCCCTCCATCCTGTGCAGAGACCCTCACAGAAGACTTTTTATCTCGGTGCTCCCTTCCAAGTGTTGCTGGCATGGCTCTTTCTCATTCCTGTTGTAAACTCTGAGGATATGTTCACTCACTCATCCATTCATTCATCTACTGAACAAACACTTCAGAGCAGAGCTTCTGTGTGCCAGGCCCTGTTCTAAGGTGCACAGTAGTAATCCAGACAGACAGAGTCCTTGACTCGGGGATGTTACATGCTAGCGAAATAGGCAGAAAATGCAAATAAATTCCACAATTCTAGACGGAAGCCCCTTAGCGGATGGAAAATACAGGATTAGAGTCAATCTGCCCTAGCTCTCGTTTGCTCGGGTGTAAATCTGGCCTTTGCCAGTGCTAACTTTATGATCTTGACTGTGTTATTGATCTCCTCTGCAAAACGGTGGTCATCGTTGTGTCTTGTTTGGCTGTTGTCAGGAGTGAAGCACTTGGAGCCCTGAGGAAGAGTTGTATAGGCACAAAAAAGACACAGGAAAAAGCTTGGTGTATTCAGTGCCTGCAACAAGCGTCGTGTGACTGGAGCTAGTTAGTGGAAGAAGATGAATTTGGAAAGGAGGTGGCAGCCCCGTCATGCCGGAGCTTTGTAGATTTCATTCTTGAGAAATGTAAAGTCATTTAAAAAAGTATTTGCTTTGTGTTTTGAAATGATGGCACTAAGTTCTTTGAGAAAATGCTTACTAACTATACGTAGCTCAATGTGAGTTATGTAATTGGGTATTTAAGCCTCAGGAACGAATGAAGGTCAAATTCCTGTTTCCTAATTCCATTTAGTGCCACTTTGTTTGGGTTTCTCTGGTTTGGTTAATTAGCTAAAGGGCCAAATGTGGAATCTCTGACAAATGGCTGTTCAGTTCAATTCACACTGATGTACTTCATTATTAATTTATATTTGTTTCCTGATCCTACTTAAATAGTTTCAAAACCTCCTTCTATTTTGAAAAAGACATAGATACATTCTTAGATATTTGGGGATGGTATATAGATCGCCTATGATGAATTTAAAAACAGGGCAACATGTTTCAAGCATCAAGGGACCCGTGAGCAAGCATGTGTGTATTTAACAATTGGTAGGGTTGTGAAACAATTTCAACCTAAAATGGAACTGGGGGGTAA
>NC_137901.1:19806637-19816637 GCF_963455335.1 Martes martes | reverse complement strand
CACACCCCGCACATACACACATAGAGCGAAGGCCCAGAGGTTTGTCTAACTCACTTGCTCTGCATTTATTCCAAAGGTCCCCAGAGGTTTGTGTAAACAGTACTTGAATTATAATCACACATTTCATTCAAATTTCATGCTTTGAGGATTTTTTCCTCATTAGAACAGTTCGTTGTCAATCTGACAGGATCACATTTGTAACCTTTAAACCACCCTCAGTGTTTCATACATAAGGCCGGGGTCCTCACCTACTAAAGGGGGTATGTAAAAACCAGGACTTAGAAAAGAGGCTTGAATTTAAGAAAGAGAAGTTGGGGGTTTTATGGTAGCTGTGCCTTTGTTGTTTCCTATGGAAACCCCTTATTTAGAAGGCTGTTTCCAGATCCTGTCTAACTTTCTCATAGATGGACTGCTAGGAAGAGTTCCGAACTACTTTGATAAACAACCATTCTGCTTCATCTACATGAAGTGCCTCATCTTATATATTTTGCAAACGTGTAAGTGCCTTGCTATTAATTATGTAAGTATAAATAAAATTTTCATGCTTTAATGAGCTACAATTAATATTTTAAATATTGAAGCTCTTGTTGCTTTTAAATATATTGTTAACATGTGCATAAATAAATATTTTTAATCTGATAAGGTGAAAGAGATTTTTAAACCCCGACAAATCAGCACATGGGACTCAAAAAATTAAAATGGTACTAGAACATTAAGCTTCTGGGCTTCATTAACTAATGAAAAAGAGCCTGGATTTTCAAAAGTACAAATTTGCACTGATTAATAAAGATACACTCCTTTGAAAGGTGATCTATGCATTATAACCATCGAGACACTGAACGTATTATCATCCACTGATGCTCAGGTTTTGGTTTGCTGACCTTGGAGTATATTTCAATCATAGAACTCAAGTCGGTGGCTTGTCAACTGAGACATTTCTGCGAATTCAGACTTTGAAGTTTCCTTTGTGACAGAAATATCACCCATGATAAATTTTTAGTGTGATGCGTGGGGAGTTAGCACAGAAAGAAGTATAAGAACAACCGAAGCTATATGCATGAATCCATGTGTTTCGTAATAATTTTAAAAGAAGTCTTAATCACAGCAGCCAATTTTTAAGGGCCCCTAACCTGGTCTGTTTGTTTCATCAGTGTATAACTAGGCAAGTTACCTAACACGTCAAGAGTCCCTTGTTATCACCAAAATGATAGGCAACAGAAGTTAGCCACACACAACAGTGAGCCATCAGTCTCCCTGGCAATCAGCTGAAAACACCATTGAGGACACTAACGGTAGGCAGGTGTATTTTCTGCCACCCTTGGGAAAAAAATTCCTACCAGTAAAACTAGAGTTTAGAAGTACTGACCACTAAGAAGACATCCACATTGTCCTTACTTTCTTCTGAATTTGAAGTTTACAATTCTTTTGTTATTTTCCAAAAAGTCTTTGACAGATATATTTGAGGTGAAGGAGAACTGGGGACACAGTTGTCACGAGAAATTTGGGGGTTATCTGACCCGAAATCCCCAATGCACGGTATCACTTTCAAGGTGGATATTCATAAAAACTTGCTCAATGGATGCATGAATGAAAGAATGAATGGCTACATTAAAGAACATGTAGATATTCAAATTCTCTACCACCTAAGTGTAGAGCCTTGGGTTTTTGTATTCACGGAGTTGTCTCACAAACAATTATTTAGCAATGACTCCCAACTTTGTGTGGAGCCCGTCTTGCAACTTGCACAGGAACCAGAGACAAGTAACAACACTCTTCCTGCTCTCAGAGACCTGACCACGTGCCTGAGGACATGGAACCTGTGCTCCCGAATAAAATGGAAAAAGATGACTAATGACTAATGTTTTCATTGTGAAGTAGGGACAATCACACATATATTAAGCAGACAACCAACTATCACACGGTAAGGAACCGAACCATTCCCTCCCAATCACAGACCTCATTAAAGTAAATCTGCCTCTTTTTCTGAAGAATGGCTATATTATGCAGTTACTGAAAAGTCCAAATAAACCTAATAAACACACACATGCATGCACACACATGCACATGCACACACATACCCTTGGACATCATCCAGAATAAGGCAGGTGCTCAGTAAACGTGTTGAATGAATGGAGGAATGAACGATGGTCATATGAAGAGACTGCCATTTTCCCTTCTTGGGTATAAGTAGGTAGTACCTGAACAATTCCATGTTTCTGTTGAAGTCATGCAACACCTTCGTACAACACTTGCTTCCTTCTACAAAGCTGTTCCCTTTGGCCCAGCATAGCTGAATTTAGCTAAACATTGTGCCCCAAGGAAAACAGTAATATTCATCAATAAACAGTGATTATGTAACATAAAGGGAACAAACACACCTATAAATGAAATAGCCACCTTAGGTAAATAACTACTCCATCAAAATTTTTGATAATAAAACAGTTAGCTAATCCATGTAGAGCGATATGCAATTTAAAGAACATACGATGGCTTACACCAAATCTTCATAACCAGTACTCCATGACAAGTATTATCATTCCTACTTTGAAGACAGAGAATTAAGGCACAGAGAAACTTAGATGACATTTCAGAGACCACAAAGCTAGGAAGACAGTAGGATCAGAACGTAAGCAAAGTCATGAAATCCCGAGGGCTTAAATGCCAGGGTCCAACAGAGCTGTCTGAGAATTATAACCTGGCTACTTGGTAGCCGGATGACAGTAGTCAAGTCATATCACAGGTCTGAGTTTCAGTGCCCTCATTTTAACACAAGTACTTCTTGCAAGGACACCTAGCTCAGCCTATCAGGGACATGCTGGAAATAAGATTGCTTTTCCTGCTTTTCCTGCAAGCAAGAGTGTGCTAGTGAGCAGTGGGAAAATGATCCCCGCCCAAAACAGACTTAGGTAGTACAAGTCTACTAAAGTGAGAAAAGATTTAAAAATACAGAATGATGCTAAACTCTTCAGTATTAAGCAAAGATATCAAATCACACAGCTTTTTGGAGTGCTCACCACTATTGACATGAGAAGCACTGTATACAGTTAGATACTTGAAAATATATTTCGACTAATGTATTAGTATCAAACTCTGTGCTCTCGTATTTAAACATCAACGAATAGCAACATCTGCTATGTCAGGGAGAGGAGGTTATCTTCTCCACTGAAGTTTAACTTATCCAGATGCCAAATAATTGGATTTTTCTGCTCTCCAGTAGGAGTCACTATAAACAAGAAATTTAATTCATAAGGTAAATTAATGTTGGTGTTTAGTTAGCAAATGCATATACATGGGTTGTTAATTTTAAGAAATTTTCATAAATGGTGATGGTTTATACCTAAGGCAGATTAATATTTAATATTTACCATAGACTGCAATGACAAAAGTCCTTAGTAGGTAAGAGCACAACTTTGGAAAAGACTTAATTATCCAAAGGAGCATAGAGACACAGAGACACAGCCATGCAGAGTTAAAAATAATTTTCCTGATATCCATGACTCGAGACAGTCTTGCAATCTAGTAATGAACACCAACAAACTTCATGGGTGTACATTCCTATATTCTTTGTATTGAGATCTTTCAAATGTAAAAGAATTATGTTTTCTTAGTAAGCGAATAAGTTTTTTACTTAAAAAAAAAAAGATTTTCCTCAATTGGAATCCTAATTACCTTCAACTATTTCCAAAATAAACATTCATCTGGGGAAAATACTTATTTCAGATAAATATACTTGTCAGATGAATATAAAAATATTTATCCAAAGTAAATCCATATGCACGAAGAACTGAGATAAAGCACGAGCCGGATCTGTCTTCTCAGTGGCATAAACTTACTCTCTTGGCACTACTTAAATACTATCAGGTACAACAGTTTTAAGTATTTGTACGGTTCAAATATAGACAAGTTTAGTTTGGAAGATCTTTTATCACAGAAAAGGATCAAATTATCAGCTGAGACTGTGAAATCTAATTTCTATTTGTGACTTTATCAGTGACTTCTATTGTTATCTTGAATCAGATACTTTTATATGGCTTGGGTTTTTATGCAGACATCCAAATTGTTTATCACATGATCAAATATTTATTTTCTCCTTGGCTGGTCAGATGCCTTGTAGTCATATTGATTATGACATAATTCACATTGATTACTAAGGTAAGCAATGTGCGCTATTTTTTTAAAACAGATTTTGTCCCATAAAATATATGACTTCCACCTTTCTGTGGCAGTATTTCTCTTCAGAAGAAAGAGGAGGTTTTCTTATTTTGTTTTAGACGGTGTTACACAAGCTCACACA
Source organism: Martes martes (assembly GCF_963455335.1). Taxonomy (NCBI): domain Eukaryota; kingdom Metazoa; phylum Chordata; class Mammalia; order Carnivora; family Mustelidae; genus Martes; species Martes martes. The sequence continues at coordinate 19,812,343 of NC_137901.1, read as the reverse complement.
GACATAATATTTTGTTCTGGTGACATATAGTAGCATGCAAAATAAATGCAAAAAAACAAGTTCTCAAATTCTTGTATCCAGTTAGATCTGCTGAGAATCATATCCCTACTTTTCCACATATTTTCTCATTTCTGTTATAAAGAATGCACTGAGTATGCCATTACCCACATGGACATCACATCTCTGAAATTCAATAAAGCCAAAGATGTAAAACAGAATGAGCCTACAGAGCAGGGAACATGTATGTAAATGGCATGTGTGATATGGTGAAGTGAACAGTAAGTCACAAGACCAGAATATACAGGTCTTTTTGTTTAGTTACAGGAGAAACTGCATGCTTGATTCTCAACTGAAGTTCACCTCTTCCTTCCTCAATTTCATGCAAAGGTCCATCATCCTTGCAAAAGTCATAAATTTATTCCACCAAATCTCTGAAACATTAAGCGAAATGAGAAAAAAAGAGTACAAGTGATACTTCCGACGACTGAAGGACATGTTTTAGTTAAGGGAAAATAAAAATTTCACTATGCTCCTTATTTTTCTCCAGGACATCCATCTCTTCCCCCTGGGATACGCGGAATGTTCTTTGAAAAAAAAAAAAAAAAATTCCTTTACCCTAACCAAGTGTAATCCATAGCCAGTCTCCAAGTTTGATACAAAAACAAACCATTTCTATTTTGGTGCAATGAGGAAGCATCGCCCTGGACAATATAAAAACAGAGACGGAGGAAGTTGACTCAGATCACTGCACTTCCCAGACGAAGAGGACGAGCAGGCTTACCACAATCACCTGAATCAGATGAAGGAAGACGCAACTGTTTTTTCCGTCAAACCGAGGCACGTGTAAAAATGAATTCCCAAAAAGTTAAGGGGGGATATCCTGGGCATGTTTGTTTGTCTGGATGAAGGATTCCATGTGAGAAACTTTTGACAAAATGGACTGATGAAGCAGATTGGAATCTGGGCACAGGATGTACACAATTTTTGAAAATTTGTGAATAAATGCTGGCCTTCCCAATACATTGCTCAATGATCAGAAGGAAATGTGATATCACAATGAAAACCATTTTCATTCTAAATAGAATAATTGTCTAGGATTTGTCGACCCACTTTGGGATGGAAATTCTACCAATTTCCTGAGGTCCTAACTGTTGATTACATTTAATTGTTTAGAATCGTCCAACAAGTAGAACAACGAATTGCTGGGCAGAGAACAAACAGTTTTCAAATCCTTTAATGGCTATCCCTGATAAACACTCGAAATAAAAAAGAGTAGGTAAAGAGAATGAAAAAAATGAGCTTTAAAATGGGAGTGAATGACCATACAAGAATTAACATCCTATGCACACCCGTTACCGAAATGCCTGTTTATATTATAAAGGTTCTGCCCAAAATATCCTTTTGTGTAAGTAGCCACATTGAGCAACAATTAAGGGTATTTCAAGGAGAAAGGAGTAGCAGGCTTAGGTTCCCTCAAGGTCAATCCATAGCCTACAGCTTAAGTCCATTCCTGACCTCAATGTTGTGTTCTTTAACTCAAAATGACCTTAATCACAATTTTAGCTACATAGTTTTAAAAAAATAAATGACCTCTTTGTTCCATTAATCATAACCACTTAAGTATCCACCTCACACATAAACACAGAGATGACCATGAAGAGACAAGTGAGACAAGTTTTGTATCCTCAACCGTTAAGAGAAAAGAGCTTATAGGGAATCTCATGGGCAAGCCAAAAGACATTTTCAGAGTTTTAAAAGGGATAAGAGGCAACTAAAAACAAGTTGGGGCTTCTACTAAATAAAAAGGAAATAAATTCATAAGCTCTCCTTGATACAAACAGCATTAAAACTATAATCGTTTTTGGCAAAAATTGGATATTGACAAATTTTGGCTTCTAACATAGGCTAACCAAGTCAGGAATTAGGTGAGGACTTCCCCAAAGTTATATGGTTGTAAAGGTATTATTTCCATTCCTTTGTGGCTGGGTAAAAGCTGATTTAAAAAGATGTCTTCATAACCATAATTAGAATTATTGTTAACAGTGCTAAATTGCCAAATTATGGTGCCTACGTAGAATATTGTCTCTGTTTCCCAAAATGTCAGTCAGCATTTTGCCTTCTTTGAACATGATTATCAAATGCATTTGGAACCTAAAACAACTTAAATCCTGCCTAATATGAGTCAGAATTCCATACAGGTCAACTCTCTCATCCTTACCCCAAGTTGCAGAATGCGACACACTCTCTAACATCTGTTCAGGGTCTGCAAACCATGTTCTCCATGTGGGTTGAGCACCTACCTACATAGTGTCAGCATATGAAAAATGTGTTATGTGCAAGGGGAGGGTATAGAAAACACAACAAACATAAGAATTCCTCAAGCTATACCCATTTTGTACGTGGGCTGTGTCCTTCCCCCTTGCTAGCCATGTTGATCTTTGATCCATTTCTCATACTTTTGGCAATAGAAAAAAATAGGTACACTTAAAATAAAATTATTGTGGGGGCGCCTGGGTGGCTCGGTTGATTGGGCAGCCGGCTCTTGGTTTCAATTCACGTCATGATCTCAGGGTTGTGAGATCCAGTCCTGTGTTGGGCTCTGCTGCTCAGTGGGGAGCCTGCTTCTCTCCCTCCCCTCCTCGCCCCACTCCGGCCTGCCTTCTCTCTCTTTCAAATAAATAAATCTTTTAAAAAATAAATTAAAACAAAATTATAGTGTGCATAAGGCTTTCTCAGAGTTAAGCACTTCTGTATTGAGTCATTATTAGTACAAGTATTAGACAAGTGACAGAATTTCATCAAAAATAATTATTAAACACAGAAAAGTAAAAAAATAAATAAATCATTTTTTTTTTTTTAACTTACTTTCAAAAGAGCTAGTCTCTGATTCTCCAACCAAGTACGGTGGAATGAGCCCTCCGTCCCCATCACCTGTTCCCTTGTGCTTATCAGAGAGAGCAGTATAATGTGGAGGCCAGAAACCAAGATGTTGGTTTGAGTTCTTGCTTAATTTCTAACTAGCTGTCTAAGCCTGAGAGAGTTCTGGCTTTATCTAAATCTCAGTTTCTTTATAAATAAATGTGTTTCAAATAAATAATCGTTAAATTGTGATTATGACAGGGTTTTTTTCCCCCAAGTTTGGAATTCTGCGATTTATGGTTTTATTATAATGTGGTACCTATGGACCATCAATCTCTGAAAATAGGAAAACAACCAAAAATTGTTTCTGCAGTTAAACAAGGAAAAGCTCAACTGTAGGGAAAAGATATACAGAAGCTTCTAGGCAGAAGCTCAGTTACGTATCTACAACTCCCAGCAAGAGAAAGACATCACGTTCTGTAGTTGCTTCCAGATGAGGACTATTCTACATCCTCGGATTCTCTAGCGAAGTTTAATGCCATGAACTGTTGCTAAATAAACCACGCGCCTACTTTACTGCTCCCGAATATTACACATTTATAAAGAGGAGAGATCAAGATTTAACTTTCTCTGCCCCACCCTCTAACAATGTAATATGCACAGAACAAGAGCTTAATCACATTTTACTCAGGGAGTGAATGAGGAACAAAAAGAGATTTATTTCCTTCCTTTCCCTCATGACAGAAATCATCAGGTCCAGAATTGTCAGAAAAACACATTATAGTCAGCCCGAAGTTCAATTTGAGACTAAGTCAAGCCTTTGCAAAATGGAAAATGAACATATTATCAGACAAACATTTCAAACAGAGCTACACCTACTTTATATTGATAAAACACAGACATATGCATAGTTATGATAAATTGTTCCCCTAAATTTTCAAATTTTCTAATGGTTATTTTTGATGTCATGAGCCTGGCCTTTCCCTCACCTGGATTATAAACGGCTACAGATTAGGGCTGGACCAAGTTCTATTTGCTGGGCTGGCAGAGAGCATATTCATTTACACATACACTTCCCAGAAGGGGGCTTGGAGGATCTAATTTATCTTCCTTTCTTCTGTATAGAGCGGCTATTTTCTCAATGGAATAATTAATAGTGCCAACAATATGCCAAAGATACAAAAATGGATACATGCATGCATTGTCACTTTTGAGACGTGACACTGTCGTGTCACTTGGAATGTGTGATGCAGACTCCTGTTTGTTTTACGTATTCTTTAATTTTTCTTGGTAAGTCCACTCTCTTTAGTGACTCTATATTCTACTTTGAAAATTCAATTTTATAAACATATTCTTAGAGGGACAACAGATTCTCCTATGGCTAGACATTATTTCCTAATGACGTGGAGGAAAACAAAACAAAGAAGCAGGTGTTTTCATGTCATTTCCACATATTTAACTTTTTTTCTTACGTCTTTTCCAACCCATTCCATTTAACTTGATTCTAGGCACTACAGAAATGAAAAAAACTTTTTTAAAAGATGTCATTTTGTTTCACTGCTAACAAAAATATGCCGATGACAAGAAATTCACCAACAATTACGGTTAATCTTGGGGTTGATTTTCTCTCTCTATTATAGATTATATCGTCATCATAGACTGTGGGATTACATCAGTTGTTGGACTTTGAAGAGTCACAGTCTCTGTATTTATTAGTCTACAAGATGCATCACGATAGTGCTGGGACCCTAGGGCGCATCTGAAAGTGAACTTTTGCTTAGGGAATATAGTCAATGGTATTGTAGTAGTATTGTATGGTGACAGATGGTAGCTACAATTGTGGTGAGCACAGCCTAACCATATATTAAGATGTTGGATCGCTATGTTGTACACCTGAAACTTATGTAACACTGTGTGTCAACTAGGCTAAAGAAATTTTTTTTAAATGAACTCTTGCTTCAACAACTACTTGGGGCCATGCAAATCTTCGCAATGGGAGGAACCTCGGTCCACTGCTATGCACATTTCAGGAGTACTGGCACTTAGTAGATGTGCGATAAATATTTGCTGAATTTTTTTGATGCTTAAGCCTTATGTTGATTCAATGCTAACTGGGGATATGATGACGTAGGATCATTGATCACTTCCCACAACTCTGGCTGATATCAGGGTTCCTTAAACTTTTCAGGAGTGACAGATCTCTTTGACAATATGAGAGAAATGCTGTCTGTCTCCAGGTACCTCTGTGATATCCATATATGATGACTGAAATTTTGTTGACTAGAATTCTAAGAGAAAGGCAGTAACACTTTGTAGAGACTGATCTGAAATATACTTGAGATCTGGATAAGCAGAAGCTATATCTTTTTTGACACAAGATTAATGCATCAGATCTACCTAAAATTTACTAAGTATATACAAACAACTAATACAGTTTCCATATTCTTAACCAGGAAGAAATTTAGTCCCAACACATAAACTGAAATAAGTTATTGTTTTAGTTGTTTATACCTTCTTAAAAAATGTTTCCAACTTATGGATATACAACCATAGACACCAAGTAGCAATGCAATAGTTTAAGATCTGTCTGCGCATCCTTTAGAATTCTCAATTTTCAGATGTTTATAAGGAAATAGCCAGACTCTTAAATTTGCTTTGCAGAGTTGTCTGTAGAGATGCAAATTTCATTTCTCTCTCTCTTTATATTCTTTTCTTTCTAAAAAAAATTTTAAAACTGCAAAGTCATTTTGAATCATACATTGCATGAAAATAGACTGTTTTAATACTTGAGATGGTTCATCTTTATGGTCTACGGCCCTTGCTTCCCACCAAATAGGGAAAAATAAA